>NW_027043021.1:0-112500 GCF_036013475.1 Columba livia
ATACATTAACTCCAGAAAAAAATTAGTGGAAAAAGGTTTGCATATTTATTACAGAAACATTAAATATTATATAAAGATTATATATGATACAAAGATCAAACATTAAAATATATTAACACCAGACAAAAAATAGTGGGAAAAGTTTACACACATATTCTATAAATATTAAATATTATACAAAGCTCAAACATTATATAAAGATCAAATATTAAAATATATTAACTACAGACAAAATATCACAGGAAAAAGCTTTTATACTTATTATATAAAAATTACATATTATACAAAGCTCAAACAATACATAGAGATCAAATACTATATCAACATTAAATATCACACAAAGCTCAAACAAGATAAAAAATTAAAATACACTAACTCCACACAAAAATTGGTGGGAGAAAGTTTATATGCTTCTCATATAAATACTAAATATTATTCAAAGCTCAAACATTATAGAATATTAACTATATAAATATAATGTAAATATTTTAAAATATCTTTGATAGAAAACCTTTCAGCTCAACACAGACTCACAGGCCCTGAGGGAGCAACACACCCCTGACAAAGGCACCAGCCAGACATCTATGCAGCTTCCGCTGAAACGTTGCAAACTGAACTCAGTTGTGACTTCGTAGCTCCGGCAAGGGCTCGGGCTCCATTTCCCCATGTGCACTGCTCCACACCACTACCACTGCAGGTCTTGTTTGGCTCTTGACCACTGATGGCACATGACAGAAAGCTCCGTTCCGGCCTCTGAGATGCTCACAGTTGGATCCTGATCCCCCCACCTGCTGGAACACTGCATGGCAGCCAAGTTCTCATTGCTCTCCTCCCTGGGCCTGAGTCTCCCTCACCATGGGACTCTGCTGAACCTCCAGCACGCCCAGCTTGCAGGTCTGGGGGCTGCTGGGCTGCCCAGGCTCCTCCTTTGCACCTGCGCCATGGCTGAAGGTTTTCTCCTCAGCGTGAAATCCAAATTGGCCTGGGTGGTCATGGTGTAGAACACATTCACCTTGGGTGGGATCACCAGCTCTGCAAGAGAGGGAGCAGAGCAAGCGTTAATTTGCGCACCACTCAGGGAGGGCTTTTCAAGCAGCAGCAGCAGAGTTCTGCTTCCCTGCCTTTGTCCTCAGAGATGATCTGTACAAGCTCGTAATGCTCAGCTGAACCAGAGCCCAGGTTGTACTTCTCCATTGCTCTCTGGATGACAGCAGGAGTGTTCTTTTGGTTAGTTAACTGGAAAGAGCGAGTTGCAATGAGAGCTTCTGCTTTATTCTCCCTCTAATGACTTAATAATTAGTAAAGGCCTGTCTTTCTGCAGACTGGTTGGCCCTGGAAAAGATTTCAGAGAACTGAAAAATTACAATGTGTCGGTAACTAAGTCATAGATTCTGCCAGATACTAAAACACGTTCTTTGTGGCACGTGGTGGTTCTTTTAGTTCAAGACAACAGATGCTGTTCTAGAAGAGGCAGCAGTAAATCACAGCCTCTGCTCTCCTGAGCAACCACTTGGAGAGGCAAGACCTTGTTCTCAGTAGCCACCAAAGTCCACAGCAATAGCTGCCCCAGCTGTTGTTTGCAGACAGACTCCTGTGCTAAACACTTTCTTGGGCATCCTGCAAAGATTTTGGGCCTTGTAGCTGGGGTTACTGTCTGCTGGAGAGTGCTGTGCATGTGGAGCAGACAAAGGGCTCCCTCCAGAGCCTTGGGCAGTCAAAAAGAAGATTTGGCTCACCAGCAGGCATATTAATCAGGCCCTTGGGGAAAAGCTCTTTGCAATTTGGGGAGCTCAGACCGTTAAAATCCTGAGGTAGCTAAATATGCTAAGAACTGCCCCCCCATGCCTTTGTTCCTCACAGGCCCTGAGGGACCCAAAGCGCTTGCTCAGCAGCTGAGTCTCTGTTGGGCATCGGCAGAGATCTGTGCCACAGTCCGGCACAGCCTTGTGCTCCCTCAGCTGCTGGCCTGGCACTGCCAGAATCCCCGGTGGAACCAGCACCCAAGGAAGCACCTGAACGCTGTTTGCTGCTGGTCTGTTGACCTTCGCTGCAGAGAGAACCTGCGTCATTCAAGGGTTTGTCAGCTTCCTCACGTGCAGCTCCTGGTTCCCAAAACCAGCTCCTGGGGAAGCTTCTGCAGGGCCGTGGTGACGCGTGGAAACAACTGTGCAACCTATAAAGTCATAAAACTTTATAACTCACAAAGTTATAAAGCAGGTATGTTTATTTCGATGTCGGGTGCAAGGGGGATCGTTCCACCATTCAGGCACACCTTCTAACAATAAGAGGTGTGCTTAAATACAGTAAGGTGTTACATATTCATAATGACCCCAGGAACATCTGTACATATTCATAACCTTTCCCGCTTCTATTAAAATGAGTCCCAGGTAATAATTTCCATAGTCTTGTCCTTGACCCCGCCCTGTTGCACCTGCGCAGTGCCATCTGGTGGTCTTGAGGAGGGGTCTTTGGGGGTCTTTGGATGAAGGCTCCTTCAGCTTCATCATAGTGAACTTTTTACTTTTGGCTCATTATGTTGAATTGACTGGAACCCAAGCTGTCAAGTTGATTGAAAACAGACTGGTGCCCCCTTTTGCTGTAAATCTTCATTATCTTGTCTCCTCAAGTTTACAGCTAGGTGCTGTAAAACTTCTTATCTTGGCATTTGACGAAGTTCTGTTTTTTCTTAACATAATTGGTTACATAAAGCTCTAAAGGAGGCACCCTTAAAGTGTTAGTTAGTTAGTTCCCTCTATCAGTGGCACCGTGTGTCACAGCTCACACCCCAGAGCTGAGCTGGAGACACAACAGCCGGCGCTGGCAGAAGGGCAGGAGCTGCAGATCCGCTTGCTCAGAATGCTTCACTTGGAATTGTTGATCAACTTCAGTTTCATGACTAGAAGCTTTCAGAGATGCTGTTTTCAAACCTCTCATTTATACCCCACTCCCCATGTTTTGCTTTGTAACATTTGTCGTTTTCCCTTTCAGGGAGGTTTGATCAGTGAATAGGTGTTTCCAAAACTAAAAGCACAGTTTAAGTAATCTGGGGTGAAAACATCACCCGCAATCACAGCATTTTGCTGTACCACACCACCCACCAGGATGCTCTTGTAGACGTTGCCACTTTTGTTGTCCGGGTGATGCAGCTGCCTCCATTCTGCTGTTTGTAAACTGGAGGCACTGGAGGCACCTTTGTTGAGGTGTCACGGAGTCGGAGCATTTCCCAGAGCAGTTCTCAGAGCACTTGTCATCGGATGGCAGCACGGGATTTAAGATAGAAAAAAGTGTGAATAGAGAGAGCTATGTATAATTACTATGTGTTACATGATCAGTCTAAATATTATATGAATCTATATATGTACACTCATACCTGTATACATACTTTCTATATATTAAGTGTAAATAGATATCTCAGTCTAAATATATGTAATTGTATATATGTCAAAATATGGAAATCTGAAAAGATATTTAAGTGCCAAAATTGGAGTTTAGACATACTTAAGTGTAAATAAATATTGTATACAGGCATAAACAGATATAGAAGTAAAAGTATGTAAATGTGTGTATGTCAAAGTAGATATATATTAAGGTGCAAACAGGTAATATATAAACTAGATATACTCCCTAAATATGTATATGTAATAAGATATATAAGACTAAATGTCAGTGACACATAAGGTTTTTAAATGCAAAGAAACCCTGTTTAGGGAAAGCATTTCAAAACTCAAAAACTCAACCTCACCTCAAAATATCTCTCAAAAGAAAAGATACAAAAACACTTTCAGAAGCTCCCTTCCCAACACTTTCAAAAGCTCCCTTCTCCTTTTCCCATTTTTCTCACCCTGATTTGGGGCTGATTCTCCCAAATGGGGATTTTCCCCTCTGTGGCTGTGCACACAGGATGGGAGCCACCATGGCAGCACAAAAATACTCCAAACACCCAGATTTTGGGTGTACAATGGAGGGAAATTAAAAAAAAAAAAAAAAAAAAGAAGAATTTGAGGCTCCTGGTAAATCAAACTCTTCCTGGATGTGTGCAAAGCAAAATTAACCATATTTTGATGTACTAAACCAAAAGCATGTTGTGAAAAAGTGCGAAAACCTCTCAAAATTAGATATTTTGGAAAAGTAAAAAAAAAAAGTCTGTATTATGGACAGGCACACCACGCCTCTCCCCCCCACCCCGGCCCCCTTTTGGGGCAAATACAGAGTGAAATGCCAGCAGTTGCAGGGGCATTGCTGCGGATGATTTGGTGTGGATTCTCTGTTGCGGGTCGGTTCTCCAGAGCGGATTTTCCATTGCGGGTTGTCCCAGGTGAGTCGTCTGCTGCGGATGGTCACAGGTGGGGGTGTCTCTGCCCCACCCTAAATGGTTTCTCTCCAAATGTGCCCCGTGTGGTTTTTTTCCCCCATAAGATGCGCCCCCCCCGCTCTGCTCTTGTGTCTTCACTCCCTCCTCTGTCCCCTCCAGTCCCCCCAGTCCACGCTGCCCCCCATAGCCCCTCTGTCTGCCGACTCCCAGGGCACCTGTACCCCCTTAAACCGCCCATTGTCTCCCCCCTGCACTCTGTCCTCCCCATCCACTAGTTTCTCTGCAGCCCAGCCCCACGGCAGTTGTTTTCCTGGGAATATATACTTAGATATATATATATATATATAAAAAATATACATAAATGTATCTACATAAATATATATCATATATATATAGAATATATATATATATTTATATATATATAAAAATATACATAAATGTATCTACATAAATAAATAAATAAATAAATATATAAATATATATGCATTTATACATGCAGATGGAGCACCCAAGGGCTCAAACGGGCTGCCGGGACAAAGAATAAATTGGCAGATTACAGATTATACTGCTAGACAAGCTTCTAAAAAGACAGAGACAGATGTGAAGCTAATGGCTGCCTCCTCGAACCAACATCAGGAAACTATTCCTTGTAGTGTCTTATGGGAAATTGTATTAGAATACAACAAAACTAATTAGCGAGCTGATGCTCTATACCAAGATTTGATTAAAAGGCAAGAGTGAATTTATATACTATTTAGAAACAAGTGACCCAGCAATGTGAAATATGTCTGGAAAACAATCTTAGTACTGTAAATGGGGTACAAATAAGAACAATTGGAAAAGGGAAATGTACCAGGACAACACTGGGAAATAGGTTTCTCCAAACTCCCTAGAAAAGCGGGGTATCAGTGTTTTGCTGGTATTAACAGGACCCTTCTCAGGTTGGCCAGAAACATTCCCCTGCGGAGCTAGTAAAGTCGGAAAAGTAACTAAAGCTTTGTTAAATGAACTCATACCCCGATTTGGGGTACACTCTGATAGAGGCCACATTTTGTTGCACAGCATTAGAGACAGATCGGCAGTTGCAAACTCCCTACAAGCCTTAAGCAAGTGGGCAGGCAGAAAAGAAAACGAAACATATAATGAAACAGCAGTTAAATAAACTTCATCAATAAGCTAATTTGAAGTGGAATCAAGCACCACCTTTAGTGCTGCTCAGAATTCGAGTGAAATCTTGAGCCAAGGAAAACTTAAGTCTTTCTGTTTTTTTTTTTTTTTTTTTTTTAATTCCTCCGTCTCTGTCCTGCAGCCCATTGCTATTTTTTTCCTCTCCTGTCCCTTTGTCCTGCTCCCTGTCCTTTTTTCTCTCCCTGCTTTCTGCCCCCCATACTTTTTCCCCTTCCTCGCTCCATCTCTCAGTCCTGCTCCCTGCCCACCCCCATTCCCGTTTCTCTGCCCTTCTCCTTGACTTTCCCCTCATTTCTCTGTCCCGCTCCCTCTTTGTTTTTGTTTCTCTGTCGGTCTGCCCCGCTCCCTGTCCCGCGGTCTGGTGCCTGCTTCTCCTTCCTCTGTCTCTCCTGCTGCCCATCCTAGGATTTTTCCCCACCCTCTCTGTCCCACTTCTTGTCCTTGTTTTTGGCCTCTCCTTCCCTTTGCCCCGCCTCCCTGATCGTTCCAGGGCGAGGAAGGGAATCCTGGCTGCGCTCAGGCTTGGGGAAATGTGTGTCGGTATGTGTGTCTGCCACTTGCGCGGCTCTGGGAAAGCGCGTTCAGGGCAGCTCAGGCTGCCCGCGGGTCAAGAAAAAGGGCCGGGGGGCTGAAAAAAGCGCCCGCGCTGCGGGGCCCGAGGGGCGCTGCGTGACCGCGCTCGGTGCTGCCGTCTGGTGGCCACAGCGGAAAGGCTGCTTGTAATTGCTCAATAGCTACTGTTCACGTGCCACAAACTAACAGGTGATTGGATTATACATTTCTGCACAAGCTCTAATATTAAGCAAAACGTATCTATATTATAGCTGACTTGCTGACTCTTTTTTTCACTAGACAGTCTTTCTTTTGTTTCACTCAAGGTTGTACGAAGTCATGTAAGACACGTAGGCTGCTCGACTCTTGCTCTCTTGCTGGACACAGAGGCCTCAGACAGGGAACCAGGAACCATGGGAGGGAAGTTTTCCTGTGAAGCAAACAAACCCTAGATGTTCTTCAATGTTTATTAAGAAAGCAAAGTCACGATGTACCAGAAGTCTGATTAGTGACTTTATAAGAATGGATTGCTAATCACGTGCCAGTCTTTCCTACAAGCGGTACATTTCAGTTGGAGGCATGGCACAAAGTTGAACAAGAATTATATGAACAGGCAGCGCAACTGCAGATAGAGCTGCTTGCGAACATTTATCTACTTGGGGAAAAATTATGACTACTTTAAAAGCGGCTCAGAAGGAAGCTGCTGCACAGGTCACAACTAACTGTGAACCTTCTGCTCCTCCCTTGCCAGGGAAGGAGGGGGATCTTGTAGATCTATCAGGCAAAAATGCACTAACCACAGATGCAGTAGCAGAGAAAGGGTTGGCTGATAACAAAGCCCCTGCATGTACACTACGGTGAACGCTTTTGCCAAATGATGGTTTGTGGGATTCGCCCAACAAAAGAGAATTTGCAACGGTTATTAACTGAAGATGTGAATTTCCAGATTGCATTGGCAACATATGCAGGGAACATATCATCAGTTTATTACCCTCAGCATAAACTGTGGGCTGAAATTGGTAATTTACCATTGTACGGCAAATGCTGCTGTCAGCAACGACCAGTAAGCGACAAGACTGTATTTCCTGATGGCTCTGGTCGCTCACGTAAAGTTGTAATGACGTGGCTAAACTCAGATAACCAGTGCTGCAAACACAAGGTAGAAAAAGAGACCAAGGGTCAAACAAGTTCTTGAGCTGACAGCTGTTGGGATCGCTTTGAGGTGTTCTGTAACAAACCTTTGAATGTTGTAACTGGCTCATATTATGCAGCTGGCATACTTAACCGCCTAGAAGCTTCTTTTCTTAAGGAAGAGGATAATCCTCTTTTGATGGCTGAATTGAGAATGCTATGGTTTCTAATAAATCATAGACATCATGGTTTTTATGCAATGCACACCCACCCGCTCTCGCACTGCCCTTCCAGGACCTCTTGCGGAAGGCAATAGAAGGGCCGATGCACAAGCTGTGCTGCTTACTGTGCCTGAAGCCTTGGAGCAAGCTAAATTATCACATAAATCCTTTCACCAGAGTGCAAAGTCGTTAAAACGACAATTTCAAATTACAGTGGATCAGGCCAGGAGCGTTCTTATGTCCTGCCCTGATTGACAACAGTTGGCACCCGTGCCATCCAGAGAGGGTGTTAATCCAGGAGGGATTACTGCCAATGAAGTACGGCCAACTGATGTAACGCATTGTTCTGAATTGGGTAAATACGTACGTGTTTCTGTAGACGCTCATTCCAGATTTCTCGTTGCTGCTGCACGCGCTGGTGAAAGAGCACGAGACGTCTGTAACATTGGTGGACATGTTTTGCTGTTTGAGGAGTTCCACGATATGTAAAACCAGAGGAAAGCGGAACACACGCTCGATTAGAGGAGCGATCCCCCGAGTGCCCAGTGCGCTGTAATAAAAGTGCCTGCTTTTTAACACTTTCAAAACAGCGTTAAAGAGTCTCTTTGCTGGCTTTTTGGTATCATTTTCTGGCGACGAGGATGGGAAAATCTGCCTGACCTGCCGTGGACCCCAGGATCTCTGGGACCTTGTGCCAGCACCGGGGAATTCCCGGAAGGGACCACAGATCCTTGGACCAGCTCGGGACGCGGGTAAAACCCCATCAATGAGATAAGGCACTTTTATTGTTTGGTTTGGTTGGCATACTGCCTACAGAAGACGTGTGGTGAAACCAGGGCCTTGGGTCTTCATTTGCGTCTTTGCAGATGTGTAGTATAGTAATGCATTACATGCAATATGTAATATATATTTTAAATCATATATTGCCTATTACATAAGGCATATTACACAATACATAATGTTACATATGCATTGTATTCATCCCCTTCAGATCCATTTGTTTTGAAAAAGGATAATCAGGGAAAGAAATTGAAACCAGTAAAAGGTTTGTTGAAGAACAGATATTGGTGTAGAATACACAGAGAACATGAGATCAAAATTGTCCCTTCGTCAATCCAGGGTGGGATCCTGATATCCTTATATCGGGGGACAGGCTGAATTGTTATTGCCAGTGCATTTTATACGGGATTAGACACGCTGTGCCTAGAGCTGTAAATACGCCAAAACCTTTTGAGATTAAAGGGGATCGTGAGCAATCTCCCACTGAGTTTTTACACCGTCTTAAACAGACAGCTCAAAAATATATTAATATAGATCCTGACTTAGAGAACAGAGAAATAGAATTCTTAGTTGACTAGGAGCTCATTATTCTGTTATAAACACTATGCAGGGAATATTAAGTAGTGATTCTGTAACAGTTACGGGTGCCACAAAAATTGTGAAACATGGCCCTTCTTTAACCCACTGCTTAGAATGTTTATATGTGGAGTCTTTTACTTATTGATTTGTATACCATGTATCTTATCTTGTGTACAACAAATGGTTGACAAAAGCTTTAATGGTGCAGTGGCTGTGCAGTTACACGCTGCTATGGCTGCAGTTGTTAAACAAAGAAGGGGAGATGTGGCAGGGTTGTGACATCAGGCCTGTGAGAAACTGCAAGAGTCACAGCGTGAGAACAAGCGCTGGTGGAATAACACAAGCAGCAAAGACTGTGTGGGACATGAACCGTCAGGGACAGAGGGATTGGTACAGGATCGGTACATCAAGGACAGAGGTACCTGATGTTTCAAATGCAAACCTGAGTTTGTACCTCTCTACATCTTAAAGAGAGTCTGTGCCTCATTTGCTACACCCCTTTATCTGTTTCCCAAATTACGATTTAGACTGTATTTACCATTGTAAAAATAAAGCTTTCCCCCCTAATTTTTGCCATGTATTGTAATTAGAATTAATAGAGATATTGAAGCCCGTCCTAGCTAAACTGGAAAAAAGACAGCAGCCATGTGTATTTTTAAATAAAGGTTAAATCAAATCTGCTAGCTCATTGTCTTTAAGTGTTTTACTATGATCACCTCCCTCCCAAGGTTTTGTGTCTGTGGTATCAAGGCCTGACACCCACGGCCACAGTGGATGAATCACGATGGGCACAACACCAGGAACCCGCCTGTTTGTGTCCAGGATATCCACTCCAGCAGACACGTTTTAGTAAAACAGCACATCATGGAACTGAAAAACCCTCTAATTGTGTCATTATGCACATTCACTGCTCTTTTTTCTGCTTTATACCCATTGTAGCTTTTAAAAATTCATTAGTTTGAAAAGGATTTCTGTTTTGACCCTGCACACGGAGCCTGATTTTCCTTCTCTAGGGCCTTTAACCAGTTCACCACACTCGTGTGATCATTGCGCTGCACGTGGGCAAAATCAGCCGTGCCCTGTGTTTCTTCTGTAAAATATAAGAACGCTAATATAATCATGCCAAAAGCTACATTCACAGTGAATATTTGAAGGAACCCACTGCTAATGTATTTTTAATTGGTACTTGCATTATGGATTAGATGCAACAAAAATCCATACTTTCTTTTATCCTTTGCTATGCAGGAGGTGGTTGAACTTTTCTATAGCAGATTCAATCACTTGTTGTAAAGCAAGATTGTCATCTGTGAGGAAGCAGGGTAGATTTATTCATACTCTATAAGCACCATCGATGAGCTATATAGAGTAACAGCTTAAAAACAAACTAACCAACAACAAGAAGCTAATGATAAAAACAGCAAAAGAGGCGAAAAAAACCCCAAACAAACCAACCCAAAAGCGCAGAGGCTCCTCAACGCCCCCTCGCAGTGCTGTGATGTCCGTTTTCCAGGGAGCCCGTGGGGTGTCCCCACAACCACAGACACAGGTGACCCCGCTGGGTGGTGCCAGCAGAGAACAGTTTGTGTGACCCAGCCTGCTGAGCTGCCCTGGGAAAGCCGGGGACAAAGGGCCAGACCGGGGCATCAGGAGGTTGGTTCCAGCTCACGGAGCAACTCACAGCGACTGCAGAAACAGCCCCGAGCCGGGACGTGCCCCTGGCCGTGTGCTCCTGTCCCACCGCCGCGGGCTGTCCTGGCTCTGGACATCATTGCACAGGATCGTTTGAGAACCGTTCCTGAAGGATGCGAAGCGCCCAGAACAGCAACACCTGCCCGGCTGCTGCTCAGCCGTGGGTAAGGGCTGGAAATGACCCTGTAACAGCAGCAGAGCTGCTACAGGTGCAGATGAGTGGAGTTATTGCTGCAGACAAGACACGGGGCCTAGGGAGAGGCAATATATTTTATTAGGCCAGAAGGCATCTTTAGGAAAAAAAATTTTAGAAATGTCAGGCTTTTATTTTCTATCTGTGTGACTGCCATCTGCGCGGCTCTGGGAAAGCGTGTCCAGGGCAGCTCAGGCTGCCCACGGGTCAAGAAACAGGGCCGGGGGTCTGAAAAAAAGCGCTCGCGCTGCGGGACCCGGGGGGCGCTGCGTGACCGTGCTCGGTGCTGCCGTCTGGTGGCCATAGACCGGTACTGCAGCTGGGGAGCAGCGCCCCGTGTCCGTGCTGGGGGCGGGGGCGAGAGGGGCCCTGCCGCTGCGGGCAGGGTCGTGCCCGTTAGTAAAGGGGGAGGGGCATCGGTCGGACGAGCCACCGGGAAAAAAAAAGGGCCCCGGCTCTCCCAGGGCAGCCCCGCTGTGAGGGGGAACGGGTGAGGTGGCAGCAGGAGGTGGCCACGTCTCCTCGGTCCTGGGCACAGGGGAGAGAAACCTGCCGGCTGAAGCTCCTTAGGGCTGAGTGTTTCTCTTCTCTTTGTTCACAGTGAATTTATGGGCACGCTGCTGTAGGTCTTCGCTATCATCTGTTTCCCCACCACTCCCTCATGTTTGGGAGCTCCAAGTCAGAATTTTTTTTTCTATCACTAAGATGTGTTTTTCCCCAAGGAGGAAATGATTAAAAATGAATTTGTTTCCTCACAAAAGTGCAAGTCCATTTGTGTAACATAAACAAAACCCCAGCCTAGTCAAGTTCTGAGAGTGTGTCTGGCAGATGGCTGATTTAACTTTAGGAGTTCACACCTCTGCAATTGCAATGCCAAAGGGAAATGCAAGATACAAGGTTTTTTTCTGTTGTAGGTAACCACCTGCACCCCTTTTCAGCGTAAAGCAAATGAACGCAGTTTGTTGTTTCCTTTTAAATGTGGCTATTTGAAGCTGCACGGCCAAAGGGCGTGGGGGTCCCGGCAGGGATGCAGGTGGGATGGCTTTTGTTTGGGCCTGATCTAAAAGGTCTGATGGATTTCCGCCTGGTCTGAAGCCACGCACAGTATCCCACCCATCAACAGACTTCCTTAGCCTCAAGCAGGAAAGTGCATTTCACGTACATCTTTCTGTAAAGAGAGGTGAGAGGGCGTGCTTGCGGAAGTGTGCGTGTGTGTGGCCACACCTTTGCTTACATATCAGTGTGCGCAAAGTTATGTGCTTTTCTGTAGCTGCGTGTGCATGCACGTGGTGGTGGGTGCACATACCTGGACGCTTGTGAAAACGTTTCAGCGTGTTTTCGGTGAGGAATCGTATGTGTGCACGTAGAGAGAGAGAAGGGAGAGCAACTAGTTTCCAACACTGAAGAAGGCAGACGGCAACATTTCCTATGCTATCTCTTTCTTTCGGTATACCTAGTCGTACAAAGAAAACTGCTAAGCCTGCGATTGAAAAGCGAAACGCGAGAAGACATGCCGCACGGACCAAAAAATGGCAGAGCCATTCACAACCTTGTTTGTGACGAAGGCTGAACACCAAGACTTTGGTGCTTCTGTGAGATTTAACACTGACGTCTAAATTTGTGATTGCGCACACTGGTGCAAGTGGCTGCAGATACATTCGGTCTTGGGGTGCAAGGCTTTCAGAAGGGTGTCTGTAGGCACGTCTGAATATATGCCGCTGTCTGAACACTCACACTCGGTGAATTGCACACAGGTTGTCGCTGTTTATAAGCAACAATGAAATGGCACATGCCCACACATAGAAAAGCAGTCCGCTTTGCCTTTGTGTGAACATGCAAATTCATATGCAGGCGTCTGTACACTCACAAGCACACGAACTTGCATATATGCAGTCACATAACTACCAGCTTTTTAAGACAGGCTCTACTGGATTTGGAACTATTCAGGCACACTTCCGAAAGCCGCGCACTCCAGGATTGTATACATGTACAACCACTTGCAGCAGTGTGCCACGTCATGAACCCACATGGAGGGATTCTATCTGACAGAAGCAGGAATGTGTTTGCGTTCCACTCTATATCACGGGTAAGCGTGTCAACATACACTGCGTTGTTTCTCCCGTGTAAGGCATGTTCTGTTAAATGTCTTGTGCAGACCGAGCGTTTAGCCATTTTCTTTGTAGAAGTAGGTATGCCAAAAGAAAGAGATTGCGTAGGAAGACTCACCGTCTGCCTTCATCAGTGTAGGAGCCTACTGCTCTCCCTTTTCTTTGTCCACATGCACACATAGGATTCCTCATCGAAACACAGGCAAAGGGGTTTGCGCAAGCATAGCGATATGTGCAAAAACTACCACCTGCATGCACACGCAGCTACACAGAAGCACCTACCTGCTCACACAGTGGTGCAGAATGTTTCCAAATGGGTCATTTACCCAAAGAAGATCAGAGCCTGATATCAGGCAAAAATCATATCTGAAAGAACTTGGGCCGCTTCCTGCCAGCAAGGAAAAGCTTCCATGCTCTACACTTCCTCTTTATTTCTGCTTTAGACCACACTCTGTTCATTTTCCTTTCCCTTACAATTGCCTACAATGTGCCAGTGCTCCCCTCCCTTCCAGGCCCTCTCATCAGCACTTCTGGGATACGCATGGAGGGAGCTCTGCATGCACACAACACGTCTTGGACCCCACACACAGCATCCTCCTATTCCTCCAATCGGAGAGAATACCGCACCCACCAGCGTAGAGTGGTTCCAGTACTCACGCATGTGTGACGAGCACAGCTCAAGTGTGGAAAGGATCAGCGTGCTTTGAATGTCTCGTCCGTGCGTTCTCTTCTGGGAGTGAGGATGGCTAGGAAAGAGAGCCATAGCAGGGGCTCTTAGCCTGCTTTATTTCCTGAACTTCTTGCTCTGAGGATAGCAGTTGGTATGGACAGGGATTGGTTTCTTCTCTGTGTGTGCATACATACCCTAGGCAGGTCTGTGTAACCAATGGATTTTGTGGCTCTCTCTTTATGTGTAGGAAATAGTATGTGCATCACGCTGTGTGATCACAACTCTGCATGTGTGTTCAAGAACTGTGTGCAGCTTGATTTGTGATTGCAAGTATGGAATGAGTGCGGATGAAACATTAGGGTTAGAGTGGAGTTATCGATATTACAGTCTTTGCTGCCATCTAGCATCTCTACACAGTAACGCAACCTGTTTCTGCGGGGCTTCTGAGGGTTTATTCATTTGTCCACAGATCGATTTCTCCACGTTGCAGCTCTCCTCGGAAGCGCAACCACTACACACTTAAGTAATTGATTAGTTTCTTACTTACCATGCACCTATTAATTTCTAGTCAAGCCTAAGCTAAGCACCCTGCGTCTATACAACTTCATCTTCTGTCTCCAGCTTGTCATGCAGGAGGATCTGAATTTTGAAAACTATCCCTTCATTTTGCAAGTGGTTAGAAAGCATTTATCATGGCATTGGTTACTGACAGGCAAGTCCTTTGTACCTCAATCGCAGTGTACATTATGTTAGCAGCTTCTCTTCATATTGCTTTCGTGTCCACATGCAAACAGAGGAATAGTACCATAGCACACCATTCAGTTCTGCCTATGTCTGTCTCTGATTCTTTACTAGCAGAGCTCCCTTGCGTCTGTCCTCATGAGAAATGCAGGACTGTGCAACTAGATATGTGTGGAACCTTTCCAACAAACAGCACGCTGCCTATGCTCGCTTGAGCTTGAGCGTGAACGGAGCCCACATCAATGCACGCCCATGTGCACAGGCAAGCAGTTATAAGCACAGCTGCTTCCACACACAGGGTCATTCAAGAACACGTAGATAGCTGCAGGTACCCTGCAAATGTGTATTGTCATGCAGCCACGCAGTATCCCAACCATCAACAGATGTCTTTAGCCTCAGGCAGGAAAGTGCGTTTCACGTACTTCTTTCTGGAAAGAGAGTTGACTAAGGAATTGTTTTTCTACTGTACTTCCACAATCTGCTGGCAGTAACAAAAAATAAGCTGCAGATCTACTTAGGCTCTGTCATGGTGGTTTGGTGCTGGGGTCATGCATATCATGGGAATATTTCACCATTTCTGCCCTGGTTTTCAGTGTATTACACCAAAACACCCACCTGATGACACCTTGCCCTTTTGTCTTGCCTGGCCTTGCTCTTTTGCCTTGCCTTGCCTGGTCGTTTAGCCTTGCCTTGCCCTTTTCCTTTGGCCTTTTGCCTTGCCTTGCCCTTTTGCCTTCCCTTGCTTTGCCGTTTTGCCTTGCCCTTTTGCCTTCCCCTTTTTCCTTGCCTTGCTTTGCCTTGCCCTTTTGCCGTGTCTTGCCTTCCCTTGCCTTGCACTTTTCCATTGCCTTGCCCTTTTCCCATGCCTTGCCCTGCCTTGGCTTTTTTTCTTCCCTTGCCTTGCGTTGCCCTATTCCCCTGCCTTGCCTCGCATTGACCTTTTGCCTTGCCTTGCTTTTCCCTTTTGCCTTGCCTTGTTTTTCCCTTTTGCCTTGCCTTGCCTTGCCCTTTTCCCTTGTCTTGCCTTGCCTTCCACTTTTGCCTTGCCTTGCCATGCCTTTCCCTTTGCATTGCCTTGTCTTGCATTGCTCTTTCCCTTGCCTTCCCTTTTGCCTTCCCTTGCTCTTTTGCCTTCCCTTGCTCTTTTGCCTTGCCTAGCCTTGCTCTTTTCCCTTGCCTTGCCTTGCCTAGCCTTGCTCCTTTGCCTTGCCCTTTTGCCTTGCCTTGCCATGTTGTTTTGCCTTGCCTTGCCTTCCCTTCCCCTTTTTCCTTGCCCTGACTTGTCTTGCCCCTTTGCTTTGCCTTGCCTTGCTTTGCTCTTATTCCTTGTCTTGCCTGGCCCTTTTGCCTTGCCTTGCCTTTTTGCCTTGCCTTGCTTTGCCCTTTTGCCTTGCTTTGCTTTGCCTTCCCCTTTTTCCTTGCCTTGCTTTGCCTTACCCTTTTCCCTTGCCTTGCTTTGCCTTACCCTTTTCCCTTGCCTTGCTTTTCCCTTTTGCCTTGCTTTGCTTTGCCTTCCCCTTTTTCCTTGCCTTGCCTTGCTGTGCCTTTCTCCCTTGTCTTGCCTTTTTCCCTTGTCTTGCCTTGCCTTCCGCTTTTGCCTTGCCTTGTCTTCCGCTTTTGCCTTGCCTTGCTTCGCCTTTACCTTTTGCATTGCCTTGTCGTGCATTGTTCTTTTCAATTGCCTTGCCTTGACTTGCCCTTTTGCCTTGCCTTGCTTTGCCCTTTTGCCTTGCTTTGCCTTCCCCTTTTTCCTTGCCTTGCTTTGCCTTACCCTTTTGCCTTACCTACCTTGCTCTTTTCCCTTGCCTTGCCTTGCCCTTCTGCATTGCCTTGCCCTTCTGCATTGCCTTGCCCTTTTGACTTGCCCTGCCTTGCTTTTCCCCTTTCCCTTGCCTTGCCATGCCCTTTTGCCTTGCCTACCTTGCTCTTTTTCCTTGCCTTGCCTTGCCTTGCCTTACCCTTTTGCCCTGCCTTGCTTTTCCCTTTTGCCTTGCTTTGCCTTACCCTTTTGCCTTGCTTTGCATTCCCCATTTGGCTTGCCTTGCTTTGCCTTGCCATTTCCCCTTGCCTTGCCCTTTTCCCTGCCTTGCCTTCCCTTGACTTTTTTTCTTTCCTTGTCTTGCTTTGCCCTTTTGCCTTGCCTTGCCTTGCCCTTTTGCCTTGTCTTTCCTTGCCTTCTACTTTTGCTTTCCCTTGACCTTTTGCCTTGCCTTGCCTTGCGTTGCCCTTTTGCCTTGCCTTGCTTTTCCCTTTTGCCTTGCCTTGCTTTTCCCTTTTGCCTTGCCTTGCCCTTTTCCCTTTTGCCTTGCCTTGCCCTTTTCTCTTGCCTTGCCTTGCCCTTTTCCCTTGTCTTGCCTTGCCCTTTTTCCTTGCCTACCTTTCTCTTTTCCCTTGCCTTGCCTTTCCTAGCCTTGCTCTTTTGCCTTGCCCTTTTGCCTTGCCTTGCTTTTCCCTTTTGCCTTGCCTTGCTTTTCCCTTTTGCCTTGCCTTGCCCTTTTCCCTTTTGCCTTGCCCTTTTCCCTTGCCTTGCCTTGCCCTTTTCCCTTGTCTTGCCTTGCCCTTTTCCCTTGTCTTGCCTTGCCCTTTTTCCTTGCCTACCTTTCTCTTTTCCCTTGCCTTGCCTTTCCTAGCCTTGCTCTTTTGTCTTGCCCTTTTGCCTTGCCTTGCCATGCCATTTTGCCTTGCCTTGCCTTCCCCTTTTTCCTTACCCTGTCTTGTCTTGCCCTTTTGCTTTGCCTTGCCTTGCTCTGCTTTTTTTCCTTGTCTTGCCTGGACCTTTTGCCTTGCCTTGCCCTTTTGCCTTCCCTTGCTCTTTTGCCTTCCCTTGCTTTGCCTTCCCATTTTGCCTTGCTTTGCCTTCCCCTTTTGCCTTGCTTTGCTTTGTCTTCCCCTTTATCCTTGCCTTGCTTTGCCTTACCCTTTTGCCTTGCCTACCTTGCTCTTTTCCCTTGCCTTGCCTTGCCTTACCCTTTTGCCTTGCCTTGCCTTACCCTTTTGCCTTGTCTTTCCTTGCCCTCTGCTTTTGCCTTGCCTTGCCCTTTTGCATTGCCTTGCTTTCCCTTGACCTTTTGCCTTGTCTTGCCTTGCATTGCTCTTTTGCCTTCCCTCGCTTCTCCCTTTTGCCTTGCCTTGCTTTTCCCTTTTGCCTTGCCATGCCTTGCCCTTTTCCCTTGTCTTGCCTTGCCTTCCGCTTTTGCCCTGCCTTTCTTTGCCTTTACCTTTTGCATTGCCTTGTCGTGCGTTGCTCTTTTCCCTTGCCTTGCCTTGCCTAGCCTTGCCCTTTTGCCTTGCCTTGCCATGACGTTTTGCCTTGCCTTCCCTTCCCCTTTTTCCTTGCCCTGCCTTGTCTTGCCCTTTTGATCTTGCCTTGCCTTGCTTTGCTCTTATTCCTTGTCTTGCCTGGACCTTTTGCCTTGCCTTGCCCTATTGCCTTGCCTTGCTTTGCCCTTTTGCCTTGCTTTGCTTTGCCTTCCCCTTTTTCCTTGCCTTGCTTTGCCTTGCCCTTTTGCCTTGCGTACCTTGCTCTTCTCTCTTGCCTTGGCGTACCCTTCTGCATTGCCTTGCCCTTTTGACTTGCCCTTTTCCCCTGCCTTGCCTTCCTTTGCCCTTTTCCCTTGCCTTGCCTTGCCCTTTTGCCTTATCTTGCCTTCCCTTGCCTTGGCCTTTTCCGTTGCATTGCCCTTTTCCATTGCCTTGCCCTTTTCCCCTGCCTTGCCTTGGCATTTTTCTTCCCTTGTCTTGCTTTGCCCTTTTGCCTTGCCTTAACCTTTTGCCTTGTCTTTCCTTGCCTTCTGTTTTTGCCTTGCCTTGCCCTTCTGCATTGTATTGCCCTTTTGACTTGCCCTGCCTTGCCTTGCCTTGTTTTGCCCTTTTCCCTTGCCTTGCCCTTTTGCCTTGCCTAGCCCTTTTGCCTTTCCTACGTTGCTCTTTTTCCTTGCCCTTTTGCCTTGCCTTTTTTTCTTTCTTTGCCTTGCTTTGCCTTACCCTTTTGCCTTTCTTTGCCTTGCCCTTTTGCCTTGCCTTGCTTTGCCTTGCCTTTCCATTTCCATTGCATTGCCCTTTTCCCCTGCCTTGCCTTGGCATTGTTCTTCCCTTGTCTTGCTTTGCCCTTTTGCCTTTCCTTAACCTTTTGCCTTGTCTTTCCTTGTCTTCCGCTTTTGCCTTGCCTTGCCCTTTTGCATTGCCTTGCTTTGCCTTCACCCTTTGCCTTGCCCTGCTTTTCCCTTTTGCCTTGCCTTGCTTTTCCCTTTTGCCTTGCCCTGCTTTTCCCTTTTGCCTTGCCTTGCTTTTCCCTTTTGCCTTGCCTTGCTTTTCCCTTTTGCCTTGCTTTGCCTTGCCATTTTGCCTTGCCTTGCTTTGCCCTTTTCCCTTCCCTTGCTCTGCCCTTTTGCCTTGCCTTGCCTTTTTGCCTTGCCTTTTTGACTTGCCTTTTTGCCTTGCGTTCCTTGCCATTTCCCCTTGCCTTGCCATTTTGCCTTCCCTTGCTTTGACCTTTTGCCTTGCTTTGCTTTGCCTTGCCCTTTTGCCTTGCCTTGCTTTGCCATTTCCCCTTGCCTTGCCCTTTTGCCTTGCCCTTTTGCCTTGCCTTGCCTTGCCCTTTTGCCTTCCCTTGCTTTGCCCCTTTGCCTTGCTTTGCTTTGCCTTCCTTTTTTTCCTTGCTTTGCCTTACCCTTTTGCCTTGCCTGCCTTGCTCTTTTCCCTTGCCTTGGCGTGCCGTTCTGCATTGCCTTGCCCTTTTGAATTGCCCTGCCTTGCCTTGACTTTTTTTGCCTTTTTCCCTTGCCTTGCCCTTTTGCCTTGTCTTGCCTTCCCTTGTCTTGCCCCTTTCCGTTGCATTGCCTTTTTCCCTTGCCTTCCCCTTTTCCCCTGCCTTGCCTTGCCTTGGCATTTTTTCTTCTCTTGTCTTGCTTTGCCCTTTTGCATTGCCTTGCCTTCTGCTTTTGCTTTGCCTTGCCCTTCTGCATTGACTTGCCTTGCCCTTTTGCCTTGCCTTGTCTTGCCTTGCTCTTTTTCCATGCCTTCTCTTGCCCTTTTCCTTGCCTTGCCTTGCCTTCCCCTTGCCATTTTGCCTTGCCTTGTCCTTTTCTCTTGTCTTGCCTTGCCTTCCCCTTGCCATTTTGCATTGCCTTGCCCTTTTCTCTTGTCTTGCCGTGCCAGTTTTCCTTGCCTTTTCTTGCCTTGCCCTTTTGCCTTGCCTTGCCTTGCCCTTTTCCTCGCCTTTCCTTGCCCTTTTGCCTTACCTTGCCTTGCCTTTCCTTTTTTTGCTGTGCCTTGCCCCTTTCCCTAGCCTTGTCTTGCCTTGGCTTCTTTTCTTCACTTGTCTTCCTTTGCGCTTTTGTCTTGCCTTGCCTTGTCTTACCCTTTTGCCTTGTCTTTCCTTGCCTTCTGCTTTTGCCTTGCCGTGACTGTTTGCCTTGTATTTTTGCCTTGCCTTCCCTTGCCATTTTCCCTTGCATTGCCCTTTTGCCTTGCCCTTTTGCCTTGTCTATCCTCTCCTTCCCCTTTTTCCTGGCCCTGTCTCTCTTGCCCTTTTGCTTTGCATACCTAGCCCTTTTGCTTGCCCTTTTGCCTGCCCTTTTGCCTTGCCATGCCGTTTTGCCTTGCCTTGACTTCCCCTTTTTCTTTGCCCTTCCTGTTGGTATTTTCTCTATCCGGCATGCTTCGTTGTAGCCCTCCTGCTGACCGCAGGCTTAGCGGTTTCTATACACGACTCAGTATAGGGAGAGAAAGAGATAGTATTGGAAAACTTGCGTTTTCAGCGATGGAACCTAGTTGCTACGCCTTCTGTTTGTCCACGTGAGCACACACGATTCCTCACTGAAAACCAAGAAAAAACCTTTCCACAACCTCCCAGGTATGTGCACCCACCACCTCGTGCACGCACACGCAGCTAGAGAAAAGCAACTGCCTTTTCACACACTGATGCTTAAGCAAACACCTGGCCAAAAACATGCACATGTCCGCAAGCGCGCCCACTCCCATCTATTGACAGAAAGACGTACGTGAAACGTACTGACATGCTTGAGGGTAAACACGTCCGTTGATGGTTGGCCTGCTGCACCATGCATACGTGGCTGCACGAAAAAATTCTTTTGGAGGGTAACTGCAGATATCTCCCTGTTCTTGGACAACTGTGTGCGTGAAAGCATTTGTGTCTACAAACGATTGTCTTTCCACATGCGTGTGCCTTGATGCCGGCTTCTTTCGTGCTTAAGCTGGAGTGAGTGCACAGCTGCGCCGTTTGTTGGCAAGGTTCCGCGTGTTGTGCGACGTTGTCCAGTCCTGCATTTCTCATGTGGACAGATGCAAGGGAGCTCTGCTGGTAAAGGAGTAAAGACAGTCGTAGGCAGTACTGAATGCTGCTCCGAGCTACTTCTCACCTATGGCAAATGCTTCACAGTGGCCCGAGGAAAGGCACTTAGCACTCGATCTACAAGAGAAATGAAACAGATCATGCCTTAACACAAAAGAGCAACAGGGCATCTCTGCACAAGCTTGTCCCTGATCTATAGCTCAGGGCAAACACTTGTGTGCTTGTCAGAGAGAATGTCTTTCCTGTAAGTGTCTGGGAGTTTTGCACAGGTCAGTGTGGTTGGTTCCATAATCAACGTCTAGGATAGCTGCAGAGCAGTCCCTGTTGGTGTGGGGCCAGTGTGCCTGTAAGTCAGTCTGTGTTCGTTAGCGCCTGCTGTACCTATCCGTCGCTCCAAACGCATGTGAGTCCATGTCTTTCTCTCCACAAGCATGTGTGTTGATTTCGTTGCACATGTGCATCTGCGCCAGTGTGGAGCTCAGTGGAGTGTGCCTGTTGACACTTGGTGTGCATTGGCTGTGCCTGTGTGTAACACAGCACAGCCATGACTGCTCCAGTGAAGAGAGAAAAGGGAAATCATCTAGGCAGAGGCAACAAAGAAAAACCAAAGAGGGACTGACGTGTGCTCGACAGAGACGGATTCCCTGTGCTGACATTTCTCAGTTACACGACAAGAAAGCTGAGCTGTAAATCGACCGGAGAAATGTTTCCGAAGATGCCATTTAGCGAACGAACAGCAGTGTGCGCGGCTTTCAGGAGTGTGCCTGAAAAGTGACAGACCAGCAGAGCCTGTGCTCAAAAGCTAGTGTCTATGTGACTGCAATGATGCACGTTCCCGTGTCTGCCAGTGTATAGATGGCTGTTTCACATTCACACAAAGGCACAAGGTCGGGTTTTTCTTCTGTGCGTGCACACGCAATTTCGTTGTCTCTTCGGAACAGACGTACCTCTCTGCATGCTAACCTATGGGGTAAAACGCCTCTGCCTATATTTTGGTAAACAATCGAGTGTGCGTGTTCCGACAGCGGCATCTCCGCAGATGACTTCACAGAACCAGTTCTAAAAGCCCCGCACCCCAGGACTGAATGTATAAAGAAGCAATTGCACTGGTGTGCGCAATCACTTATTCTGACGGACGTCTTTAATGCCACAGCAGCATGAACGTATTTGTGTTCAAGCATAAATCAGAAACAATGTGTGAACCGAGGATCTGTTGGTATTTTCTCTGGCCGGCATGCTTCGTGGTAGCTTACTCTCCGATCGTAAGCTTAGCGGTTTCTATACATGACTCGGTACAGGGAGAGAAAGAGATAGTATCGGAAAACTTGCATTTTCAGTGACGGAACCTAGTTGCTACGCCTTCTGTTTGTCCACGTGAACACACACGATTCCTCACTGAAAACCAAGCAGAAAACTTTCCACAAGCTGCCAGGTATGTGCACCCACCACCTCGTGCACGCACACGCAGCTAGAGAAAAGCACCTGCCTTTTCACACACCGATGCTTAAGCAAACGCCTGGCCACACACATGCACACATCCGCCAGCGCGCCCACCATCATCTATTGACAGAAAGACGTACGTGAAACGTACTGACATGCTTGAAGGGTAAACACGTCTGTTGATGGTTGGTGTATGCATCACGCATACGTGGCTGCACGAGAATATTCTTTTGGAGGGTAATTGCAGATATGTCTCTGTTCTTGTACGACCGTGTGCGTGAAAGCATTTGTTTCTACAAACGATTGTCTACATGTGTGTTCTTTGAAGCCAGCTCCATTCGTGTACTTGGGATGCTGTACCTAGGATGTTCTGTGTGTGATGCTGTATGTAGGATGCTGTGTCTAGGATCCCTATCTGCGATGCTTTATATGGAATGCTGTATCTAGGATGTTGTATCTGTGATGCTGTTTCTAGAATGCTGAATCTGGGATGTTTTATCTGGAAAGCTATTTCTTGGATTATTTATCTAGGATGCTGTACATAGGATGCTGTATCTGGGATGATGTATCTAGGATGTTGTGTCTGGGATGCTCTGTCTTGGATGCTGTATCCAGGATGATGTATCCGGGATGCTGTGTCTGGAATGCTGTTTCTAGGATGGTGTATCTGGGATACCGTATCTCGGATGATGTATCTTGGATGCTGTATCTTTGATGCTGTATCTGGGATTCTGTATCTAGAATATTGTATCTGGTATGCTGTTTCTTGGATGCTGTATCCGGGATGCTGTATCTGGGATGCTGTATTTGGGATGGTTTCTCCAGGATTCTGTATCTGGGATGCTGTATGTATGATGCTTTATCGGGGATACTGTATCTGGGATACTGAGTATGGGATCCTGTACGTGGGAATCTGTATCCAGGATGCTGTATCTGTGATGTTGTATATGGGATAGTCTATCTGGGTGCTATTCGGGGCTTCTGTATCTCAGATGCTGTATCTAGGATGCTGTATCAGTTATGCTGTATCTAGGATGGTTTATCTAGGGCACTGAATCTGGGATGCTGTATCTAGGATGCTATATGTGGGATGCTATATCTGGGATGCTGTATCTGGAGTACTGTGTCTAGGAAACTGTATCTGGGAAGCTGTATCTGGGATGCTGTATCTGGGATGCTGAATCTGGGATGCTGAATCTGGGATGCTGTATCTGGGATGCTTTATCGGGGATGCTGTATCTGGGATGCTTTATCGGGGATGCTGTATCTGGAATGCTGTATCTAGTATGCTATATCCGGGATGCTGTATCTGGGATGCTCGATTTAGGATGCTGTATCTGGGATGATGTATCTTGGATGCTGTATCTACTTGTGGTCACAGAGTCACAGTCACAGAGTCACATATGTCACAGAGTCACAGGCACAGAGGCACAGGGACACAGTCAAAGAGTCACAATCACACAGTCACAGAGTCACAGATGACACAAAGTCACAGATGTCACAGAGTCACAATCACGGGGTAAGAGTCACAGAGTCATAGTTATGGTCACAGATTCACAGTCACAGAGTCACAGATGACACAGAGTCACAGAGTCACAATCACGGGGTCAGAGTCACAGAGTCATGGTCACAGAGTCAAAGTCACAGGGTCACAGTCACAATCACAGAGTTACAGTCACAGTGTACATAATCAGGGAGTGAGAGTCGCAGTGTCACAGAGTCACATTGTCACACAGTCACAGAGTCACAGTCCCAGAATCACAGTGTCACAATCACAGAGTCACAGAGTCACAATCACAGAGTCAAAGTCCCAGTCACAGTGTCACAGTCACACAATCAGAGTAAGAATTTCACATTGTCAAATAGTCACTGAGTCACAGAGTCACAAACACAGAGCAAGAATCACAAAGTCCCAGAGTCCCTGTCACATAGTACCAGAGTCCCAGATGTCACAGAGTCACTGAGTCACAAAGTCACAGAGTCACAGGCACAGAGGCACAGGGACACAGTGAAAGAGTCACAGTCACACAGTCACAGTCACAAAGTCACAGACGACACAGAGTCACAGTGTCACAATCACGGGGTCAGATTCACAGCGTCATAGTTGTGGTCACAAAGTCACACTCACGGAGTAACGAATATCACAGAGTCACAGTCACAGGGTCAGAGTCACAGAGTCAAAGTCACAGAGTCACAGCGTCACAATCACTAGGTCAGAGTCACAGAGTCATAGTTGTGCTCACAGAGTCACAGTCACAGAGTCACAGATGTCACAGAATCACAGAGACACGGTCACAGGGTAAGAGTCACAGAGTCACAGTCAAGAGTCACAGATGACACAGAGTCACAGATGTCACAGAGTCACAGAGTCACAATCATGGGATTAGAGTCACAGAGTCATAGTTACGGTCACAGAGTCACGGATGTCACAGAGTCACAGAGTCACAGATGTCAGAGAGTCACAGAGTCACGGCCACAGAGTCAAAGTCACAGGGTCACAGTCACCGTAAAGCGTCAAAATTACAGAGTCACAATCACAGAGTCACAGTCACAGTGTACATAATCAGAGTCAGCGAGTCACTGAGTCACAATGTCACAGAGTCCCAGTCACATAGTTTCAGAGCCCCAGAGTCCCAGATGTCACAGAATCACTGAGTCACAACGTCACAGAGTCACAGTCACAGAGACACAGGGACACAGCCTACGATTCACAGTCACACAGTCACAGTCACAGAGTCACAGAGTCACAGAGTCACAATCACGGGATTAGAGTCACAGAGTCATAGCTGTGGTCACAAAGTCACAGAGTCACATATTTCACAAATTCACAGAGTCACAGTCACAGAGTCACAAATGTCAGAGTCACAGATGTCACACACTCATAGAGTCACAGTCACAGGGTCAGAATCACAGAGTCACAGTCGCAGAATCACAGATGACACAGTCACGGATGTCAAAAAGTCACAGAGTCACAATCACAGAATCACAGATGACACAGAGTCACAGATATCACAGAGTCACAGTCACAGAGTCACAGATGTCACAGAGTCACAGAGTCACGGTCACAGGGTCAGGGTCTTAGAGTCATAGTTATGGTCACAGAGTCACAGAGTCACATATGTCACAGAGTCACAGTCACAGGGTCACAGTCACAGAGTCACAGAGTCACAGAATCACAATCACGGGGTCAGAGTCACAGAGTCATATTTATGGTCACAGATTCACAGTCACAGAGTCACATATGTCAGAGAGTCAAAGTCACAGGTCACAGTCACAGATGTCACAGAGTCACAGTCACAACGACACAGATGACACAGAGTCACAGATGTTACAGAGTGACAGAGTCACGGTTACAGGGTCAGAGTCAGAGAGTCATAGTTATGATCACAGAGTTACAGTCACAGAGTCACATATGTCACAGAGTCACAGTCACAGGTTCAGAGTCACAGAGTCAAAGTCACAGAGTCACACATCACAGAGTCACAGATGTCACAGAGTCACAGATGTCACAATCACGGGGTCAGAGTCACAGAGTCGTAGTTGTGGTCACAGAGTCACAGTCACAGAGTCACATATGTCACAGAGTCACAGTCATGGGTTCAGAGTCACAGAGTCACAGAGTCACGGTCACAGAGTCCAAGTCACAGGGTCACAGTCACCTTAATGCATCACAATTACAGAGTCACAATCACAGAGTCACAGTCACAGAAAGTGAGAGAATCACAGAGTCACAGTGTCACAGAGTCACAGGCCCACAATCACAGTGTCACAATCACAGAGTTACAGAGTCAAAATCACAGAGTCAAATTCACAGTGACAGAGTCCCAGTCATACAATCACAGTAAGAATTTCACATTGTCACATAATCACTGAGTGACAGAGTGGGAACCACAGAGCAAGAATCACAAAATCCCAGAGTCCCAGTCACATTGTCCCAGAGCCCCAGAGTCTCAGATGTCACAGAGTCAGTGAGTCACAAAGTCACAGAGTCAAAGTCACAGAGTCACAGTCACAGAGCCACAGTCACAGAGTCACAGTCACAGAGTCACAGTGACACAGTCAAAGAGTCACAGTCACACAGTCACAGAGACACAGATGACACAGAATCACAATCACGGGGTCAGAGTCACTGAGCCACAGTCACAGAGTCACAGATGTCACAGAGTCACAGAGTCGCAATCACGGGGTCAGAGCCACAGAGTCGTAGTTGTGGTCACAAAGTCACAGTCACAGAGTAACATATGTCACAGAGTCACAGCCACGGGTTCAGAGTCACAGAGTCAAAGAGTCACGGTCACAGAGTCCACGTCACAGGGTCACAGTCACCGTAAAGCGTCACAATTACGGAGTAACAATCACAGATTCACAGTCACAGTGGACAAAATCAGAGAGTCAGAGAGTCACAGAGTCACAGTGTCACAGACTCACATTGTCACATGGTCACAGAGTCACAATCCCACAATCACAGTTTCACAATCACAGAGTCACAGAGTCACAATCCCAGAGTCAAAGTGACAGTGACAGAGTCCCAGTCACACAATCACAGTAAGAATTTCACATTGTCACATAATCACTGAGTGACAGAGTGAGAACCACAGAGCAAGAATCACAAAGTCCCAGAGTCCCAGTCACATTGTCCCAGAGCCCCAGAGTCTCAGATGTCACAGAGTCAGTGAGTCACAAAGTCACAAAGTCACAGACGACACAGAGTCACAATCACGGGGTCAGAGTCACAGAGTCATAGTTGTGGTCACAGAGTCACAGTCACAGAGTAACATGTCACAGAGTCACAGTCACAGGTTCAGAGTCACAGAGTCAAAGTCACAGAGTCACAGATGTCACAGAGTCACAGAGCCACAATCACAGTGTCAGAGTCACAGTCATAGTTGTGGTCACAGTGTCAAAGTCACAGAGTCACAGATGTCACAGAGTCACAATCACAGAGTCATAGTCATAGTCATAGTTGTGCTCACAGAGTATACAGTTGCAGAGTCTTTATTTCAAAGGGTCACAGTCACAGGGTCAGAGTGAAAGAGTCAGAGTCACAATCACGGCGTCATAGTCACAGAGTCATAGTTATGGTCACAGAGTCACAGTCACAGAGTCACAGACGACAGAGTCAGAGACATCAAAAAGTCACAGAGTCACAATCACGGGGTCAGAGTCACAGAGTCGTAGTTGTAGTCACAGAGTCACAGTCACAGAGTCACATATGTCACAGAGTCACAGTCACGGGGTCAGAGTCACAGAGTCACTGTCAAAGAGTCACAGAAGACACAGAGTCATAGTCACAGGTCACAGTCACAGAGTCACAGTCACGGAGTCACAGATGTCACAGAGTCATAGAGTCACAATCACGGGGTCAGAGTCACAGAGTCTTAGTTGTGGTCACAGAGCCACAGTCAAAGAGTCACATATGTCAAAAAGTCACAGTCACAGGGTCAGAGTCACAGAATCACAGTCACAGAGTCCCGGATGACACAGAGTCACAGATGTCACAGAGTCACAGTCATGGTGTCTGAATCACAGAGTCATAGTTGTGGTCACAGAGTCAATGTCACAGAGTCCCATATGTCACAAAGTCACAGTCACAAAGACACAGATGACACAGAGTCACAGAGTCATGGTCATAGGGTCAGAGTCAGAGAGTCATAGTTATGGTCACAGAGTTACAGACACAGAGTCACATGTCACAGAGTCACAGTCACAGGTTCAGAGTCACAGAGTCAAAGTCACAGAGTCACAGATGTCACAGAGTCACAGTCACAGGGTCAGAGTCACAGAGTCACTGTCACAGGGTCAGAGTCACAGAGTCACAGTCACAGTCACAGAGTCACATATGTCACAGAGTGACAGTCAGAGGGTCACAGTCACAGAGTCACAGTCACAGAGTCACAGACGTCACAGTAACAGAGTCACAATCATGGGATCAAAGTGATAGAGTCATAGTTGTGGTCACAGAGTCACAGTCACAGAGTCACATATGTCAAAAAGTCACAGTCACAGAGTCACAGAGTCACAAACACGGGGTCACAGTCACAGAATCATAGATGTGGTCACAGAGTTACATATGTCATAGAGTCACTGTCACAGGTTCAGAGTCACAGAGTCACAGTCACGGAGTCACAGACGTTACAGAGTCATAGAGTCACAGTCAAGGGCTCAGCGTGATAGAGTCACAGTCATAGAGTCACATATGTCACAGATCACAGTCACAGGGTCAGAGTCACAGAGTCACTATCACTGGGTCAGAGTTACACAGTCATAGTTATGGTAACAGAGTCACAGTCACAGATCACATATGTCACAGAATCACAATCACAGAGTACCACAGTATCACAGTATGTTTGGGAATGGAAGGGATCTCAAAAGATCATCTAGTCCAATCCCCCTGCTGGAGAAGGAACACCTAGGTGAGGTCACACAGAAACATGTCCAGGCAGGTTTTGAATGTCTCCAGAGAAGGAGACTCCACAACCTCCCTGGGCAGCCTGTTCCAGTGCTCTGTCACCCTCACTGAGAAGAAGTTTTTTCTCCAATTTAAGCGGAACCTCTTGTGTCCCATTACCCCTTGTCCTATCATTGTTTGCCACCGAGAAGAGCCTGGGTCCATCCTCAGAGCACTCACCCTTTATATATTTATAACCATTAATAAGGTCACCCCTCAGCCTCCTCTTCTCCAATATAAAGAGACCCAGCTCCTTCAGCCTTTCTTCATAAGGGAGGTGTTCCACTCCCTTAATCATCTTGGTTGCCCTACGCTGGACCCTCTCCAGCAGTTCCCTGTCCTTCTTGAACTGAGGGGCCCAGAACTGGACACAATATTCTCGATGGTGTCTCACTGGGGCAGAGTAGAGGGGAAGGAGGACTTATCTTGATCTACTAACCACCCTCCTCGTAATACACCCCAGGATGCCATTGGCCTTCCTGGCCACAAGGGCACAGTGCTGGCTCATGGTCATCCTGTTGTCCACCAGGACCCCCAGGTCCCTTTCCCCTACACTGCTCTCTAATATGTGATTTCCCAACCTATACTGGAACCTGGGGTTGTTCCTGCTCAGATGCAGGACTCAACACTTTCCCTTGCTACATTTCATCAGGTTATTCGCCGCCCAACTCTCCAGCCTGTCCAGGTCCCGCTGGACGGCAGCACAGCCTTCTGACGTGTCAACCACTACTCCCAGCTTAGCGTCATCAGCAAACTTGCTGATAGTACACTCCATTCCCTCGTCCAAATCGTTAATGAATATATTGAATAATATTGGCCCCAGTAATAACCCCTGAGGCACTCCATTAGATACTGGCCAGATACAGATCTGATATCTATGCCCTAGATACAGAATCCCTGATACAGCATCCCAAAACAGCAACCTAGGTACAGAATCCAACATACAGCATCTCAGATACAGCATCCTAGATACAGCCTCCTAGATACAGCTTCCAGATACAGCATTCCACATACAGCATCCCACATACAGCATCCCAGATACAACATTCCAGGTAGAGCATCCCAGATACAACATCCGAGATGCAGCATCCTAGATAGAGCATCCCAGATACAACATTCCAGATACACTATCCTAGATACAGCATCCCCGATACAGCATCCTAGATAGAGCAGACTAGATACAACACCCCATATACAGCATCGTAGATACAACATCCTCGATACAGTATCCCGGATACAGCATCCCAGATACAGCATCCTAGATACAGCATCCCAGATACAGCATCCTAGATACAGCACTCAATATAAAGCATCCCTGATACAGAATCCTACATATAGCATCCCAATTACAGCATCCCAGATAGAGCATCCCAGATACAGCATCCTAGATAGAGTATGTTACCTACAGCATACCAGATACGTGATAGTAGATACAGGATCCCAGATACAGCATCCTAGACACAGCATCCCTAATACAGCATTCCGGATACAGCATCCCGACTACACCATCCTGGGTACATCATCCCAGGTACACCATACTAAATATAGCATCCCAGATACAGCATCCCAAATACACCATCCTAGATACAGCATCCCTGATACAGCATTCTCAATAGAGCATCCCAGATACAGTATCCCAGATACAGCATCCCATATACAGCAAGCTAGATACAGCATTCCAGAAACAGCATCCTAGATACAGCATCCCAGATACAGCATCTCAGATACAGGGTCCCAGATACAGAATCCCTGATAAAGCATTCCTGATAGAGTATCCCACATACAGCATCAGAGATACAGCATCCCAGATAAAGCATCCTAGATACAGCATCCCAGACGCAGCATCCTAGATACAACATCCCAGATACAGCATCCCAGATAGAGCATACTAGATACAGCATCCCAGAATCAGCATCCCAGATACAGCATCCCAGACAGAGCATCCTAGATAGAGCATCCCAGATACAACATCCTCGGTACAATATCCTCGACACTGCAAACCAAATAGAGCATCCTAGGTATAGCATCCTAGATACAGCATACCAGAGACGGCACCCCAAATACAACATCGCAGATACAGCATCCTAGACAGAACATCACAGATACAGCATTCCACACACAGCATCTTAAAGATAGTATCTGAGATACAGCATGCCAGATACAGCATCCCAGATAAAGCATCCTAGGTACAGCATCCTAGATACAGCTTCCCAGATATAGTATCCTAGATACAGCATCCCAGATACAGCATCCTAGATACAGCATCCCAGATAGAGCATCCTAGATACAGAATGCTAGATGCAGCGTCCCAGATATAACATCCCAGAAACATCATCCCAGATACAGCATTGCAGATACAGTATCCTAGATAGAGAATCCCATATACAGCATCCTAGGTAGAGTATCCTTCATATAGCATCCCACATAGATCATCCTCTATACAGCATCCCAAACACATCATCCTAGATACAGCATTCTAGATACAGCATCCCAAATACAGCATCCTAGATACAGCATCCCAGATACTACATCCTAGATACAGCATCCCAGATAGAGGATCCCAGTTACAGCATCCTAGATACAGTATCAGAGATACAGCATCCCAGATACACCATCATAGATGCAGCATCCCCGATACAGCATCCCGGATACAGCATCCTAGAGACAGCATCCCAGATACAGCGTCCTACATACATCATCCAAGATATAGCCCCTTAGATACAGCATCCTAGATAAAGCACCCCAGATATAGCATCATACATACTGCATCGCAGATACATAATCGCAGGTACAGCATCCTAGATAAATCATCCTCTCTACAGCATCCCAGATACAGAATTCTGGATACAGCATCCCAGATAGAGCATTCCAGATACAGAATCCTGGATACAGCACCCTAAATACAGCATCCCAGATAAAGCATCCTACATACATAAAGCAAACCATATGTAGCATCCTAGATACAGCATCCCAGAAACACCATCCCAGATACAGCATCCTACATACAGGATCCCAGATACAGAATCCCAGATACACCATTCCAGATACCGCATCTTAAAGACACTATCCTAGATAGAGCATCCCAGATACAGCATCCTCGATACAGTATCCCAGATACAGCATCCCAGATACACCATGCTAGATACAGCATCCCTGATACAGCATTCCCGATATAGCATGCCAGACACAGAATCCCAGATACAGCATCCCAGATGCAGCATCCTAGATACAGCATCCCACATAGAGTATCCCAGATACAGCATCTCAGATACAGAATCCTACATAGAGCATCCGAGATACAGCATCCCGGATACAGGATCCTAGATACAGCATCAAAGATACAGAATTCCAGATACAGCATCCAAGATACTGGATCTGAGATACAGCATCTCAGATACAGCATTCTAGATATGGTATACTAGATACAGCGCCCCAGATACAGCATTCCAGATACAGCATCCCAGATAGAGAATCCTAGACACAGAATCCCAGACACAGCATCCTACATACTGCATCCGCAATACAGCATCCCAGATACAGCAATCTAGATACAGCATCCCAGAATCAGCATCCCAGATGCAGCATCCTACATACAGCATCCCAGATACAGCATCCTAGATAGAGCATCCCAGATACAGCATTCTCGGTACAGTATCCTCGATACAGCATGCCAAATACAGAATCCTAGATACAGCATGCCAGATAGAGCATCCTACATACAGGATCCTAGATATAGCAAACGATATATAGCATCCTAGACACAGCATCCCAGAAACACCACCCCAGATACAGCGTCCTACATACAGGATCCAAAATACAGCATCCCAGATACACCATTCCAGATCTTAAAGACAGTATCCTAGAGAGAGTATCCCAGATACAGCATCCTCGATATAGTATCCCAGATACAGCATGACAGATACACCATGCTAGATACAGTATCCCTGATACAGCTTTCCCGATAGAGCACCCCAGACACAGCATCCCAGATGCAGCATCCCAGATGCAGCATCATGGATACAGCATCCCAGATAGAGGATTCCAGATACAGCATCCTGGATACTGCATTCTAGATATAGCATCCCAAATACAGCATCCTTGATAGAGCATCCCAGATACAGCATCCCAGATATACTATCCTATATAGAGCATCCCCAATGCAGCATCCCAAACACAGCATCCTCGATATATCATCCAAGATACAGCATCCCAGATACAGCATCCTTAATAGAGCATGCCTGATACATCATCCTAGGTATAGTATACTCGATACAGCGTCCCAGATACAGAATCCCAGATACATCAACCTAGATACAGCATCCCACATACAGCATTCCAGATACAGCATCCCAGATACAGCATCCTAGACACAGAATCCCAGACACAGCATCGTACATACTGCATCCCCAATACAGAATCCCAGATACAGCAATCTAGATACAGCATCCCAGAATCAGCATCCCAGATGCAGAATCCTACATACAGCATCCCAGATATAGCATCCTCAGTACAGTATCCTCGATGCAGCATGCCATATAGAGCATGCTAGAAAAAGCATACTAGATACAGTATCCCAGATAAAGCATCTTAGGTATAGCATCCCAGATACAGAATTCCAGATAGAGAATCCTGGATACTACATCCCAGATACAGCATCCTAGATATGGTATGCCAGATACAGCGTCCTACATACATCATCCCAGATACAGCATCCCAGATACAGCATCCTAGATACAGAGTACTAGACTCAGCATCCCAGACACAGCATCCTCGATATAGCATCCCAGACACAGCATCCCGGATGCAGCAGCTTATATAAAGCATCCCAGATACAGCATCGTAGACACAGCATCCCAGATACAGTATCCCAGATAGAGCATCCATCAATATAGCATCCCCAATAGACTATCCGTGATACAGCGTTCTGGATACAGCATCCCAGATACAGCATTACAGATACAGACTCCTGGATAAAGCATCCTAGAGACAGCATCCCAGATAGAGCATCCTACATACAGCATCCTAGGTAGAGCAACCCACATACAGCATCCTAGATACAGCATCCTCGAAACAGCACCCAAGATACAGCATCCTACATACAGGATCCCAGATACAGCATGCCAGATACACCATCCAGATACCGCATCTTAAAGACAGTATCCTAGATAGAGCATCCCACATATACCATCCTAGATACAGCATCCCACATACAGCAACCGAGATACAGCATCCTAAATACCGCATCCCAGATACAGCATCCTAGATACAGCATTCCAAACACCGCATCCTAGACAGAGCATCCCAAATACAGCATCCTAGGTACAGTATCGTAGTTATAGCATCCTAGATACAGGATCCACGATACAACACCCCAGATATTGTATCCCAGATGCAGCATCCCAGAAACAGCATCCCAGATAAAACATCCTACATAACGAATCCTAGATACAGCATTCCAGTTACAGCATTCTGGATAAGCATCCCAGATACAGCATTCCGGATACAGACTCCTGGACACAGCATCCTAAATACAGAATCCTTGAAACAGCACCCCAGATACAGCATCCTACATACAGGATCCCAGATACAGTATCCCAGATACACCATTCCAGATATCGTATCTTAAAGACAGTATCCTAGATAGAGCATCCCACATACACCATCTAAGATACAGCACCCCAGATACAGCTTCCAAGATACAGCATTCTGGATACAGCATCCTATATACAGCATCCCAGATACAGCATACCAGATACAGCATCCTAGATATAGCACCAGAGATTCAGAAAGCTAGATACAGCACCCCAGATACAGAACCCCAGATACGGCATTCTAGATACAGCATCCTAGATACAGTATCCTAGGTACAGTATCCTCGATACAGCATCCCAGATACATCGTCCCACATACAGTATCCCAGATAGAGCATCCTAGGTATAGTATCACAGTTATAGCATCCTAGATATAGCATCCTTGATAGAGCATCCCAGATAAAACATCCTCGATACATAATCCTAGATACAGCATCCCAGTTACAGCACTCTGGATACCTTATCCCAGATACAGCATCCCAGGTACAGTATCGTAGTTATAGCATCCCAGATACAGCATCCTCTATACAGGATCCCAGATACAGTATCCGAGATACATCATCCCAGAAACAGCATACCAGATAAAGCATCCTAGATACAGAATCCTAGATACAGCATCCACGATACACCATCCTAGGTACAGCATCCCCGATACAGGATCCCAGATACAACATCCCTGATACAGTATCCTAGATACAGCATTCTAGATACAGTATGCTAGATACATCATCCCATATACAGCATCCCACATATAGCATACTTGATACAGCATCACAGATACACCATCCCAGATACACTATCCTATATGCAGCATCCCCTATATAGCATTCCAAACACAGCAACCTCTATACATCATCCAAGATACAGCATCCCAGATACAGCATTCTAGCTACAGGATCCCAGATACCTTATCTCAGATAGTGCATCCTAGATACACCATCGGCGAATCTGCATCCAGGATACAGCAACCCAGATACAGCATCCCGGATACAGCATCACAAATACAGCATCCCAGATTCAGCCTCCTAGATACAGCATCACAGAATCAGCATCCCAGATTCAGCCTCCTAGATACAGCATCCCAGATACAGAATCCTAGATACAGCATCCAAGATACAGCATGCCAGACACAGCATCCTCTATAGAGCATCATAGATACAGCATACCCGATACAGAATCCTAGATACATCATCCCAAATACAGTATTCCGCATAGAATATCCCAGATTCAGCGTCCCAGATACAGAATCCTAGATACAGCATCCCACATACAGCATCCTCGAAAGAGCATCCCAGATTCAGCATCCGAAATAAAGCATCCCACATACAGAATCCTAGATACAACATTCTAGATACAGCATCCCAGATTCAGCATTCTACATACAGCATCCCGAATACGGGATCCTAGATAGAGCATCCCAGATACAGCATAATAGCTACAGGATCCCAGATATAGTGTGCCGGATACAACACCCCAGATACATCATCCTTGATAGAGCATCCTAGAAACAGTATCCCAAACACAACATCCTAGATACAACATACCATATACAGCATCCCATATACAATATACTAGATACAGCATTCCAAATACAGCATGACTGATAGAGCATCCCAGATACAGCATACTAGATACAGCATGCTAGATACAGCAACCCAGATACAGCATCCACAATACACCATGCTAGATACAGCATCCACGATATACCATCCTAGATACAGCATGCCAGAGACAGCATCCCAGAAACAGCACCATAGATACAGGGTCATACATACAGTATAATAGATACAGCATCCTAGATATAGCATTCCAAATACAGCATCCTTGATAGAGCATCCCAGATACAGCATCCCAGATATACTATCCTATAGAGAGCATCACAAATGCAGCATCCCAAACACAGCATGCTCAATACATCATCTAAGATACAGCATCCCAGATACAGCATCCTTGATAGAGCATGCCCGATACAGCGTCCTAGGTATAGTATACTCGATGCAGCATTCCAGATACAGCATCTGAGATAGAGCATCCCAGATACAGCATCCTAGGTACAGTATCGTAGTTATAGCATCCTATATACAACATCTTCGATACAGCATCCATGATACTATATCCCAGATGCAGCATACCAGAAACAGCATCCCAGATAAAACATCATATATAACGAATCCTACATACAGCATCCCAGTTACAGCATTCCGGATACAGCATCCTGGATACATCGTCCTAGATACAGCATCCCAGATACAGCATCCCAGATACAGCATCCTAGATACACCATCCTAGATACAGCATCCCAGATACAGTATCCCAGATAGAGCATCCCAGATACAGCATCCTAGATACACCATCCTAGATACAGCATCCCAGATACAGTATCCCAGATAGAGCATCCCTGATACAGCATCCCAGATACACCATTTGTGATACAGCATTCTGGATACAGAATCCCGGATACAGCATCCTAGATACAGCATCCCAGATACAGCATCCTAGATATAGCACCAGAGATACAGCAGCCTAAATACAGCATCCAGAGACAGAATCCCAGATACAACTTCCTAGATATAGCACCAGAGATACAGCATCCCAGATAAAGAACCCCAGATACAGAATCCTAAATAACGCATCCCAGATACAGCATTTCAGATACAGCATCCCATATACGGCATACTAGATACAGCATCCCAGATACAGCATCCTAAATAGAGCATCCCTGATACAGCATCCTAGGTACAGTATCCTCAACACAGCATCCTCGAAACAGCACCCCAGATACAGCATCCCACAGACAGCATCCTAGATACAGCATCCCAGATACAGAAGCCCAGATACAGGATCCTAAATACCGCATCCCAGATACAGCATCCCAGACACGGCATCCTAGATACAGCAACCCAGATAAAGCATCCTAGATAGAGCATCCCAGATACAGCATCCTAGGTACGGTATCCTCGTTACAGCATCCCAGATACAGCATCCTACATACAGGATCCCAGATACAGCATCTTAGGTACAGTATCGTAGTTATAGCATCCTAGATACTGCATCCTCGATACAGCATCCCAGATACAGCATCCCAGATACACCATGCTAGATACAGACACCTAGATACAGAATTCGAGATACAGCATCCTCGATACATCATCCCAGATACAGCATCCTAGCTACATGTTCACGGATATAGTATCCCGGATACAGTATCCTAGATACAGCATCCCAGAATCACCATCCAGGATAAGCATTCCGGATACAGTATCATGGATATAGCATCCCAGATACAGCATGACCGATACAGCATCCTAGATACAGCATCCCAGATACAGCATCCCAAATACAGTATTCCGGATAGAGCATCCTAGATACAGCGTCCCAAAAAAAGAATCCTCCATACAGCATCCAAGATAGAGCATCCTCGAAAAAGCATCCCAGATTCAGCATCCCAGATACAGTATCCCAGATACAGAATCCTACATAGATCATAAAAGATACAGCATACCAGATACAGCATCCTAGCTACAGGATCCCGGATACATTATCCGAATACAGCACCCCAGATACATAATCCTACATAAAACACCCCAGATACGGCACACCAGATACAGCATCCAAGATACAGCATCCCAGAATCAGCATCCCAGATTGAGAATCCCAGATACAGCATTCCAGATATAGGATCCCAGATACAGTATCCCACATACAGCATCCCAGATACAGTATCCCAGATACAGCATCCCAGATAGGAAAAACCAGATACAGCATCCCAGATACAGCATCCCAGAAACAGCATCCCAGAAACAGCATCCCAGATACAGCATTCAGGATACAGAATCCAGGATACAGAATCCAGGATACAGAATCCCAGATACAGCATCCTAGAAACAGCATCCAAGAAACAGCATCCAAGATACACCATCTCAGATACGGCATCCCAGATACAGCATCCCAGATAAAGAATCCCAGATACAGCATCCTAGAAACAGCATCCAAGAAACAGCATCTAAGATACACCATCTCAGATACGGCATCCCAGATACAGCATCCCACCTACAGCATCCTAGATAGAGCATCCTAGATATAGCATCCTATATACAGCATCCCAGATACAGCATCCCACCTACAGCATCCTAGATACAGCATCCTAGATAAGGCATCCCAGATATAGCATCCCACCTACAGCATCCTAGATACAGCATCCTAGATACAGCATCCTAGATACAGCATCCCAGATACAGCATCCTAGATACAACATCGTATATACAGCATCCCAGATATGGCATCCTTGATAGAGCATCCTCGGTACAGCATCATAGGTATAGTATACTCGATGCAGCATTCCAGATACAGCATCTGAGATACAGCATCCCAGGTACAGTATCCCAGATAGAGCATTCCTGATACAGCATCCCAGATACACCATTTGCGATATAGCATTCTGGATACAACATCCCAGATACAGCATCCAGATTCAACATCTTAGATACAGCATCCCAGATATTATATCCCAGATGCAGCATCCCAGAAACAGCATCCCAGATAAAACATCCTATATAACGAATCCTACACACAACATCCAAGTTACAGCATTCCAGATACAGCATAATGGATACATCGTCCTAGATACAGCATCCCAGATAAAGCATCCCAGATAAAGCATCCCAGAAACAGCATCCTAGATACAGCATCCCAGATACAGCATCCCAGATACAGCATCCCAGATACAGCATCCCAGATAGAGCATCCCTGATACAGCATCCCAGATACACCATTAGCGATATAGCATTCTAGATACAACATCCCAGATACAGCATCCAGATACAGAATCCAAGATACAGCATCGTAGATATAGCACCAGAGATACAGCATCCCAGATACAGAATCCTAAATATCGCGTCCCAGATACAGCATTTCAGATACAGCATCCCATATACGGCATAGTAGATACAGCACTCCAGATACAGCATCGTACATTCAGGATCCCAGATACAACATCCCACATACAGAAGCCCAGATACAGCATCCTAAATACCACATCCCAGATACAGCATCCCAGATACAGCATCGCAGACACAGCATCCTAGATACAGCAATCCAGATAAAGCATCCTAGATAGAGCATCCCAGATACAGCATCCTAGGTACAGTACCCTTGATACAGCATCCCAGATACAGCATCCTAGATAGAGCATCCCAGATACAGCATATTAGGTATAGTATCGTAGTTATAGCATCCTCAATACAGCATCCCAGATACAGCATCCCAGATAAAGCTTTCTAGATAGAGCATCCAAGATACAGCATCCTAGATACTGCATCCTAGATAGTGCATCCTAGATACAGCATCATAGATACAGCACAATAAATACAGCATCCCAAACAAAGCATAATAGATACATCATCCAAGATACGGCATCACAGATAGAGCATCCTAGCTATAGGATCACGGATACAGCATCCCAGATACATCATCCTACGTACAGCATCTTAGATACAGCATCCCAGAATCAGCATCCTAGAATCAGCATCCTAGACAGAGCATCCCAGTTAGAGCATCCTAGATACAGTATGCTAGCTACAGCATACCAGATACGCCATAGTAGACACAGGATCCCAGATACAGTATCCCAGATACAGCATTACAGATACAGCATCCTAGATACAGCATTCCAGATACAGCATCCTAGATACAGCATTCCAGAATCAGCATCCCAGACAGAGTATCCTAGCTACAGGATCACGGATATAGTATTCCGGATACAGCATCCCAGATGCATCATCCTCGTTACAGCATCCTCGATACATCATCCCAGATACAGCATCCTAGCTACATGATCCCGGATATAGTATGCCGGATACAGTATCCTAGATACAGCATCCCAGAATCACCATCCAGGATAAAGCATTCCAGATACAGCATCACGGATATAGCATGCTAGATACAGCATCCCAGATACAGCATCCTATATATAGCACCAGAGATACAGCAGCCTAAATACAGCATCCAGATACAGAATCGCAGATACAGCATCCTAGATATAGCACCAGAGATAGAGCATCCGAGATACAGAACCCCAGATACAGAATCCTAAATATCGTATCCCAGATACACCATTACATATACACCATCCCAGATAAGGCATACTAGATACAGCACCCCAGATACAGCATCCTAGATAGAGCATGCGAGATACAGAATCCTAGATAAGGCATTCTAGATACTGCATCCTAGATACAGCATCCCAGATACAGCTTCCCAGATAAAGCATCCTAGGTACAGCATCCTCGATACAGCATCCCAGATTCAGCATCCTATATAGAGCATCCCATTTAAAGCATCCTAGATACAGTATGCTAGCTATAACATACCAGATATGCCATAGTAGATACAGGATCCCAGATACAGTATCCCAGATACAGCATTCCAGATACAGCGTCCTAGATACAGCATCCCAGAATCAGCATCCCAGATAGAGTATCCTAGCTACAGGATCACGGATATATTATTCCGGATACAGCATCCCAGATACATCATCCAATGTACAGCATCCTAGATACAACATCCCAGATCCAGCATAACAGATACTGCATCCTAGATAGAGCATCCCAGTTAGAGCATTCTAGATTCAGTATGCTAGCTACAGCATTCCATATACAGCATCTTAGATACAGCAACCCAGAATCAGCATCCCACATAGAGTATCCAAGATACAGCATCCCAGATACAGCATCCTCGTTACAGCATCCTCGATACAGCATCCCAGATACAGCATTCTAGAGACAGGTCCCAGATACAGTATCCCAGGTACAAAATCCCAGATACAGTACCCCAGACACAGCATCCCCGATAGGGAAAACCTGATACAGCATCTCAGATACAGCATCCTAGATACAGCATCCTAGATACAACATCCCAGATTCAGTATCCCAGATAGAGCATCCCGGATACAGCATTCCGTATACAGCATCCCAGATACATCATATGAGATAGAGTATCCCACATACAGCATCCCAGATATAGCATCCTAGATACAGCATCCCAGATATAGCATCCTAGATACATCATCCAAGATTCAGCATTCCAGATACAGCATCCTAGCTACAGGATCCCGGATACAGTATCCTGGATAGAGCATCCTAGATAAAGCATCCCAGAATCAGCATCCAGGATAGAGCATCCCAGATACAGCATCATGGGTACAGCATCATGGATACAGCATCCCAGATACAGCATCCAAGATTCAGCATCCAAGATTCAGCATCCTAGATACAGATTCCTAGATACAGCATCTCACATACATCATCCTAGATACAGCATCCCAGATACAGCATCCTAGCTACAGGATCCCTGATACAGTATCTTGGATACAGCATCCCAGAATCACCATCCCAGATACATCATCCTAGATACGGCATCCCACATACAGTGTTCCAGATACAGCATCCTAGATACAGCATCCCAGGTACAGCATCGTTGATACAACATATCAGATACAGCAGCCTAGATACAGCATTCCAGACACAGCATCCTAGATACTGCGTCCAAGATACAGCTTCCTAGATACAACATTCCAGACACAGCATCCTAGATACAGCATCCTACATAGAGCATCCTACATACAGCATCCCAGATGCTGCATCCTGGATACAGCATCCAAGATACAGCATCCGAGATACAGGATCCCTGATACAGTATCTTGGATACAGCATCCCAGAATCACCATCCCAGATACATCATCCTAGATGCAGCATCCCACATACAGTGTTCCAGATACAACATCCTATATACAGCATCCCAGATACAGCATCCCAGGTACAGCATCCTCAATACAGCATATTAGATACAGCAGCCTAGATAGAGCATCTCAGAATCAGCATCCCAGATAGAGTATCCCAGATAAAGGATCCGAGAAACAGCCTCCTAGATACAGCATTCCAGACACAGCATCCTAGATACAGCATCCTACATAGCACCCCAGATCCTCGAAACAGCATCCCAGATTCAGCATCCCGGATACTACCATCCTAAATACAGCATCCAAGATACAGCATCCTAGATAGATCACCCTATATACATCATCCTAGATACATCGTCCTACATACAGCATCCTACATACAGTATTCCGGATAGTGCCTCGCAGATACAGCATCCTCTATACAGCATCCTACATACAGCAACCTAGCTACAGGATCCCGGATACATTATCACGGATACAACATCCTAGATACAGCATCCTAGATGCATCATCCTATATACAGCATCCCAGATACAGTATCCCAGATAGAGCATCCCTGATACAGCATCCCAGATACACCATTTGTGATACAGCATTCTGGATACAGAATCCCGGATACAGCATCCTAGATACAGCATCCCAGATACAGCATCCTAGATATAGCACCAGAGATACAGCAGCCTAAATACAGCATCCAGAGACAGAATCCCAGATACAACTTCCTAGATATAGCACCAGAGATACAGCATCCCAGATAAAGAACCCCAGATACAGAATCCTAAATAACGCATCCCAGATACAGCATTTCAGATACAGCATCCCATATACGGCATACTAGATACAGCATCCCAGATACAGCATCCTAAATAGAGCATCCCTGATACAGCATCCTAGGTACAGTATCCTCAACACAGCATCCTCGAAACAGCACCCCAGATACAGCATCCCACAGACAGCATCCTAGATACAGCATCCCAGATACAGAAGCCCAGATACAGGATCCTAAATACCGCATCCCAGATACAGCATCCCAGACACGGCATCCTAGATACAGCAACCCAGATAAAGCATCCTAGATAGAGCATCCCAGATACAGCATCCTAGGTACGGTATCCTCGTTACAGCATCCCAGATACAGCATCCTACATACAGGATCCCAGATACAGCATCTTAGGTACAGTATCGTAGTTATAGCATCCTAGATACTGCATCCTCGATACAGCATCCCAGATACAGCATCCCAGATACAGCATCCCAGATACACCATGCTAGATACAGACACCTAGATACAGAATTCGAGATACAGCATCCTCGATACATCATCCCAGATACAGCATCCTAGCTACATGTTCACGGATATAGTATCCCGGATACAGTATCCTAGATACAGCATCCCAGAATCACCATCCAGGATAAGCATTCCGGATACAGTATCATGGATATAGCATCCCAGATACAGCATGACCGATACAGCATCCTAGATACAGCATCCCAGATACAGCATCCCAAATACAGTATTCCGGATAGAGCATCCTAGATACAGCGTCCCAAAAAAAGAATCCTCCATACAGCATCCAAGATAGAGCATCCTCGAAAAAGCATCCCAGATTCAGCATCCCAGATACAGTATCCCAGATACAGAATCCTACATAGATCATAAAAGATACAGCATACCAGATACAGCATCCTAGCTACAGGATCCCGGATACATTATCCGAATACAGCACCCCAGATACATAATCCTACATAAAACACCCCAGATACGGCACACCAGATACAGCATCCAAGATACAGCATCCCAGAATCAGCATCCCAGATTGAGAATCCCAGATACAGCATTCCAGATATAGGATCCCAGATACAGTATCCCACATACAGCATCCCAGATACAGTATCCCAGATACAGCATCCCAGATAGGAAAAACCAGATACAGCATCCCAGATACAGCATCCCAGAAACAGCATCCCAGAAACAGCATCCCAGATACAGCATTCAGGATACAGAATCCAGGATACAGAATCCAGGATACAGAATCCCAGATACAGCATCCTAGAAACAGCATCCAAGAAACAGCATCCAAGATACACCATCTCAGATACGGCATCCCAGATACAGCATCCCAGATAAAGAATCCCAGATACAGCATCCTAGAAACAGCATCCAAGAAACAGCATCTAAGATACACCATCTCAGATACGGCATCCCAGATACAGCATCCCACCTACAGCATCCTAGATAGAGCATCCTAGATATAGCATCCTATATACAGCATCCCAGATACAGCATCCCACCTACAGCATCCTAGATACAGCATCCTAGATAAGGCATCCCAGATATAGCATCCCACCTACAGCATCCTAGATACAGCATCCTAGATACAGCATCCTAGATACAGCATCCCAGATACAGCATCCTAGATACAACATCGTATATACAGCATCCCAGATATGGCATCCTTGATAGAGCATCCTCGGTACAGCATCATAGGTATAGTATACTCGATGCAGCATTCCAGATACAGCATCTGAGATACAGCATCCCAGGTACAGTATCCCAGATAGAGCATTCCTGATACAGCATCCCAGATACACCATTTGCGATATAGCATTCTGGATACAACATCCCAGATACAGCATCCAGATTCAACATCTTAGATACAGCATCCCAGATATTATATCCCAGATGCAGCATCCCAGAAACAGCATCCCAGATAAAACATCCTATATAACGAATCCTACACACAACATCCAAGTTACAGCATTCCAGATACAGCATAATGGATACATCGTCCTAGATACAGCATCCCAGATAAAGCATCCCAGATAAAGCATCCCAGAAACAGCATCCTAGATACAGCATCCCAGATACAGCATCCCAGATACAGCATCCCAGATACAGCATCCCAGATAGAGCATCCCTGATACAGCATCCCAGATACACCATTAGCGATATAGCATTCTAGATACAACATCCCAGATACAGCATCCAGATACAGAATCCAAGATACAGCATCGTAGATATAGCACCAGAGATACAGCATCCCAGATACAGAATCCTAAATATCGCGTCCCAGATACAGCATTTCAGATACAGCATCCCATATACGGCATAGTAGATACAGCACTCCAGATACAGCATCGTACATTCAGGATCCCAGATACAACATCCCACATACAGAAGCCCAGATACAGCATCCTAAATACCACATCCCAGATACAGCATCCCAGATACAGCATCGCAGACACAGCATCCTAGATACAGCAATCCAGATAAAGCATCCTAGATAGAGCATCCCAGATACAGCATCCTAGGTACAGTACCCTTGATACAGCATCCCAGATACAGCATCCTAGATAGAGCATCCCAGATACAGCATATTAGGTATAGTATCGTAGTTATAGCATCCTCAATACAGCATCCCAGATACAGCATCCCAGATAAAGCTTTCTAGATAGAGCATCCAAGATACAGCATCCTAGATACTGCATCCTAGATAGTGCATCCTAGATACAGCATCATAGATACAGCACAATAAATACAGCATCCCAAACAAAGCATAATAGATACATCATCCAAGATACGGCATCACAGATAGAGCATCCTAGCTATAGGATCACGGATACAGCATCCCAGATACATCATCCTACGTACAGCATCTTAGATACAGCATCCCAGAATCAGCATCCTAGAATCAGCATCCTAGACAGAGCATCCCAGTTAGAGCATCCTAGATACAGTATGCTAGCTACAGCATACCAGATACGCCATAGTAGACACAGGATCCCAGATACAGTATCCCAGATACAGCATTACAGATACAGCATCCTAGATACAGCATTCCAGATACAGCATCCTAGATACAGCATTCCAGAATCAGCATCCCAGACAGAGTATCCTAGCTACAGGATCACGGATATAGTATTCCGGATACAGCATCCCAGATGCATCATCCTCGTTACAGCATCCTCGATACATCATCCCAGATACAGCATCCTAGCTACATGATCCCGGATATAGTATGCCGGATACAGTATCCTAGATACAGCATCCCAGAATCACCATCCAGGATAAAGCATTCCAGATACAGCATCACGGATATAGCATGCTAGATACAGCATCCCAGATACAGCATCCTATATATAGCACCAGAGATACAGCAGCCTAAATACAGCATCCAGATACAGAATCGCAGATACAGCATCCTAGATATAGCACCAGAGATAGAGCATCCGAGATACAGAACCCCAGATACAGAATCCTAAATATCGTATCCCAGATACACCATTACATATACACCATCCCAGATAAGGCATACTAGATACAGCACCCCAGATACAGCATCCTAGATAGAGCATGCGAGATACAGAATCCTAGATAAGGCATTCTAGATACTGCATCCTAGATACAGCATCCCAGATACAGCTTCCCAGATAAAGCATCCTAGGTACAGCATCCTCGATACAGCATCCCAGATTCAGCATCCTATATAGAGCATCCCATTTAAAGCATCCTAGATACAGTATGCTAGCTATAACATACCAGATATGCCATAGTAGATACAGGATCCCAGATACAGTATCCCAGATACAGCATTCCAGATACAGCGTCCTAGATACAGCATCCCAGAATCAGCATCCCAGATAGAGTATCCTAGCTACAGGATCACGGATATATTATTCCGGATACAGCATCCCAGATACATCATCCAATGTACAGCATCCTAGATACAACATCCCAGATCCAGCATAACAGATACTGCATCCTAGATAGAGCATCCCAGTTAGAGCATTCTAGATTCAGTATGCTAGCTACAGCATTCCATATACAGCATCTTAGATACAGCAACCCAGAATCAGCATCCCACATAGTGTATCCAAGATACAGCATCCCAGATACAGCATCCTCGTTACAGCATCCTCGATACAGCATCCCAGATACAGCATTCTAGAGACAGGTCCCAGATACAGTATCCCAGGTACAAAATCCCAGATACAGTACCCCAGACACAGCATCCCCGATAGGGAAAACCTGATACAGCATCTCAGATACAGCATCCTAGATACAGCATCCTAGATACAACATCCCAGATTCAGTATCCCAGATAGAGCATCCCGGATACAGCATTCCGTATACAGCATCCCAGATACATCATATGAGATAGAGTATCCCACATACAGCATCCCAGATATAGCATCCTAGATACAGCATCCCAGATATAGCATCCTAGATACATCATCCAAGATTCAGCATTCCAGATACAGCATCCTAGCTACAGGATCCCGGATACAGTATCCTGGATAGAGCATCCTAGATAAAGCATCCCAGAATCAGCATCCAGGATAGAGCATCCCAGATACAGCATCATGGGTACAGCATCATGGATACAGCATCCCAGATACAGCATCCAAGATTCAGCATCCAAGATTCAGCATCCTAGATACAGATTCCTAGATACAGCATCTCACATACATCATCCTAGATACAGCATCCCAGATACAGCATCCTAGCTACAGGATCCCTGATACAGTATCTTGGATACAGCATCCCAGAATCACCATCCCAGATACATCATCCTAGATACGGCATCCCACATACAGTGTTCCAGATACAGCATCCTAGATACAGCATCCCAGGTACAGCATCGTTGATACAACATATCAGATACAGCAGCCTAGATACAGCATTCCAGACACAGCATCCTAGATACTGCGTCCAAGATACAGCTTCCTAGATACAACATTCCAGACACAGCATCCTAGATACAGCATCCTACATAGAGCATCCTACATACAGCATCCCAGATGCTGCATCCTGGATACAGCATCCAAGATACAGCATCCGAGATACAGGATCCCTGATACAGTATCTTGGATACAGCATCCCAGAATCACCATCCCAGATACATCATCCTAGATGCAGCATCCCACATACAGTGTTCCAGATACAACATCCTATATACAGCATCCCAGATACAGCATCCCAGGTACAGCATCCTCAATACAGCATATTAGATACAGCAGCCTAGATAGAGCATCTCAGAATCAGCATCCCAGATAGAGTATCCCAGATAAAGGATCCGAGAAACAGCCTCCTAGATACAGCATTCCAGACACAGCATCCTAGATACAGCATCCTACATAGCACCCCAGATCCTCGAAACAGCATCCCAGATTCAGCATCCCAGATACTACCATCCTAAATACAGCATCCAAGATACAGCATCCTAGATAGATCACCCTATATACATCATCCTAGATACATCGTCCTACATACAGCATCCTACATACAGTATTCCGGATAGTGCCTCGCAGATACAGCATCCTCTATACAGCATCCTACATACAGCAACCTAGCTACAGGATCCCGGATACATTATCACGGATACAACATCCTAGATACAGCATCCTAGATGCATCATCCTATATACAGCATCCAAGATACAGCATTCTAGATACAGAATCCTAGATATAGCATCCCAGATACAGTATCCCAGATACAGCATCCCAGATATAGCATCCTAGATACAGCATCTGAGATACAGAATCCTAGATACAGCATCCTAGATACTGCATCCTAGATACAGCATCCTAGATACAGCATCCCAAAGCATCATAGAGACATCATCCAAGATACGGCATCCTAGATAGAGTATCCCAGATATAGCATCCCAGATTCAGCATCCTAGATAGAGCATCCCAGTTAGAGCATCCTAGACACAGTATGCTAGCTACAGCCTATCATATACGCCATAGTAGATACAGGATTCCAGATACAGTATCCCACATACAGCATTCCAGATACTGCATCCTATATACAGCATCCCAGAATCAGCATCCCAGATAGAGTATCCTAGATACAGCATCCCAGATACAGCATCCTCGTTACAGCAGCCTCGATACATCATCCCAGATACAAAATTCTAGAGGCAGGATCCCAGATACAGTACCCCAGACACAGCATCCCAGGTACAGCATCCCAGACACAGCATCCCAGGTACAGCATCCCAGACACAGCATCCCAGACACAGCATTCCAGATACAGCATCCCATATACAGCATCCTAGTTACAGGATCCCGGATACAGTATCCCGGATATAACATCCCAGATACAGCATTCTAGATGCATCATCCTATATACAGTATCCAAGATACAGCATTCCAGATACAGAATACAAGATATAGCATCCCAGATACAGTATCCCAGATACTGCATCCCAGAAACAGCATCCCAGATACAGCATCCTAGATATATCATCCTAGATACACCATCCCAGAATCAGCAACCAGGAGACAGCATCCCGGGTGCAGCATCCAGGATACAGCGTCCCACATAAAGAATCCCAGATTCAGCATCCGAGATACACCATCCTAGATACGGAATCCCAGATACAGCATCCCACCTACAGCATCCTAGATACAGCATCCTAGATATAGCATCCTATATACAGCATCCCAGATACAGCATCCTAGAAACAGCATGCCATATACAGCATCCTATATACAGCATCCCGGACACAGCATCCTAGATACACCATCCCAGAATCAGCAACTAGGATACAGCATCCCAGATACATCATCCTAGATACAGCATCCCAGATAAAGAATCCCAGATTCAGCATCCGAGATACACCATCCTAGATACGGAATCCCAGATACAGCATCCCACCTACAGCATCCTAGATACAGCATCCTAGATACTGCATCCTAGATACTGCATCCTAGATACTGCATCCCAGATACAGCATCCCAGATACAGCATCCGAAACAAAGCATCATAGATACATCAGGTATCTATAGAGGGTGCTGTATCTGGGAGGCTCTATCCGGAATATTATGTCTAGGATGCTGTATCTTGGATGCTGTATCTAGGATGGTGTATCTGGGATGCTGTCTCTAGGATGCTGTATCTGGGGCACTGTATCTGGATACGGTATTTAGGATGCTGAATCTGGGATGCTTTATCGGGGATGCTGTATCCTGGATGCTGATTCTGGGTTGGAGTATCTGGGATGCACTATTTGGGATACTATATCCGGAATCCTGTAGCTAGGATGCTGTGTTTGGGATGCTGTATCTTGGTTGATGTATCTACGATTCTGTATCTGCGATGCTGTTTCTGAGATGCTGTATCTGGGATGCTGTATCTGGTATGCTGTATCTGGGTTTCCCTATCTGGGATGCTGTATCTGGGATACTGTATCTGGGGTGCTATATTTAGGATTCTGTATCCGGAATGCTGTATCTTGGATGCTCTCTATAGGATGATGCATCTGGGATGCTGTGTCTGGGATGTTTTATCCGAGATACTGTACCTGGGATCCTGCAGCTAGCATGCTCTATATCGTATGCTGTATAGATGCATCATAGATGCATCATAGATACCTGGGTCCTCCTTCTTGTCCTTTTTGAAGACTGGAGTGACATTTGCTTTCCTCCAATCCTCGGGCACCTCCCCCATTTCCCAAGACTTGGCAAAGATGATGGAGAGCGGTCTAGCAATTACTTCAGCCAGCTCCCTCAGCACCCGCGGATGCATCCCATCTGGACCCATGGATTTATGGATGTCCAGACTATTTAATTGCTCCCTAACCCAGTCCTCATCGACTAAAGCAAACTCCTCCATTGACCTGGCTTCATCCTGGGTCTCAGGGGTACAGGGCTCCCCAGGACAGCCTCCAGCAGAGTAGACAGAGACAAAGAGAGCATTCAGTAATTCTGCCTTCTCTGTGTCTTCTGCCACCAGGGCACCCACCCCGTTCATCAGTGGGCCTACATTGCCTCTGGTATTAGTTTTATCTGCTATGTATTTGGAAAATGTTCTTTTTGTTGTCCTTGACCCCTCTCGCCAGCTGTCATTCTAAGGAGGCCTTGGCTATCCTAGCTGCCTTCCTACATCCTCTAACAGCAGCCTTATATTCTTCCCAAGTGGCCAGCCCCTGCTTCCATGACCTGTAAACTCTCCTCTTCTGCTTGAGCATACCCAACAGATCCCTATTCAACCACGCAGGCCTCCTGGCTCCCTTCCTTGACTTCCTTCGTGTGGGGATGCTCTGATCCTGAGCGTGGAAGAAGCAATCTCTGAATGCAATCCAGCTATCTTGGGCCCCTTTTCCTTCAAGCAGACTTGCCCATGGGATTTCCCCCAGCAGTTGCTTGAAAAGGCCAAAGTTAGCCCTGCTAAAGTCCAGGGTTGCAATTCTACTTGCTACTCTGTTCCTGCCACCCAAGATGCTGAACTCCACCATCTCGTGGTCACTGCAACCCAGGCAGCCCTCAACCTTTACTGCTTCGACCAGACCCTCCTTGTTAGTGAGGATGAGATCCAGCAGTGCACCTCTCCTAGTCGGCTCCTCCACCATCTGCATGAGGAAGTTATCATCAATGCACTGGAGGAACCTCTTGGACTGTGGCTGGCTGGCTGGCTGAATGGTCCTTCCAGCAAACATCAGGGAAGTTAAAATGACCCACAACAACCAGGGCCTGTGACTGAGGCCACTCTCAGCTGCCCATAGAAGGCCTCATCAACTCCCTCAGCCTGATCTGGTGGCCTGTAATAGATGCCCACAACAGTATCACCCCTGCCAGCCTGCCCCTTGATCCTGACCCATACACTCTCAACTCGCTCGTCATCTACTCCTGGGCAGAATTTAGTACATTGTAGTTGCTCTCTCACATAGAGAGCAACTCCACCACCAAGCCTGGCTGGCCTGTCTTTCCTGAAAAGGGCATAGCTATCCATGACCACATTCCAGTCATGTGAACTGTCCCACCATGTTTCCGTAATTGCCACCAGATCATAATCTCCCGACCGAACACAGGATTCTAACTCCTCCTGCTTATTCCCCATGCTGCGCGCATTGGTGTGCAGGCATTTCAGGGAGCGAGCAGAGCACACCAGTTTATCCCTGGAGGCATAAGAGGCCACCCGGTCCTCATCAGTTTTAGAATGCTGCCCCACTGGGACAAGCCCAGCTACAACCCCATCCCCCTTCGAGCCTAGTTTAAAGCTCTCCAAATGAGCCCAGCTAATTCCTGCCTCAGCATCCTTTTGCCCCTGCGAGATAAACCTTTCCCACGTGACACTGTCCGGACTGGTGTCTTATAAAACCAACCATTATCAAAAAATCCAAAGCCCTGCCTGTAGCACCAGTCTTGGAGCCAACCATTAAGAGACTGAATTTTCCTATTCCATCCCACATCGTCACTTGAAGATGGAAGGAGTGAAGAGAAGATCACTTGAGCCCCTGAATCTTTCACCATCCTTCCCAAGACCTTGAAATCATTCTTCATTCCCCTCAGACTACGGGAAGCAGCTTCCTCCCCATCTGTCTGGAAGACCAGCAGCGGGTAGTAGTCTGTCGGGTGCACCAGTTTGGGGAACTCTCTAGCGATATCCTCGATCCGGGCTCCAGGTAGACTACAAACTTCCCTAAGATGAGGGTCAACTCTGCATATTGGGCCCTCTGTTCCTTTCAGAAGGGAATTTCCTATTACAATCACCCTTCTTTCTTTCTCATCAGAGGCAGTCTTAAGTTGTGAAGTCAACCGCCTCTTCCTATGTGATCTTGTAGGCAGTCTTGGCACCACCTCCTCACCTACCTCTTCTTCAAGATCCAGGGCCTCAAACCTATTATGGAGGAGCACCTGGGGAGACAAAGCAGGCAGGGAGGGGGGCTGCCCGTGACGCCGAACCGGAATACACTTCCAACCTTCGTCGTCTTTTAGGTCCCCTACCTCTGCCCGACAGCAATGAGGGTGGGGCCGTCTCAGGACTTCCGCCTCTGTCCGAGAGGGCAGGAGGTCCATCTCCTTTTGGGGGGTACCTCCCTGGGACCTTTCCGACTGGCACGTCAGGATGTTACTCCACCAGTTGATCTCCCTTTCGCACTCCCTGATGGTCCTCAGCGTCTCAACCTCCTCTTTAAGTTTCACAACCATGTCGAGCAGATCTTGCACCTGCTTACACCTCACACAGGTGGAGTGGTGGCCTCCCTCCCGCGGCAGCAGCAGGCTCTGGCACTCCCTGCAGCCGGAGAGCTGAACAGCCACCATTCGGGACAGAACCTCCTCAGTCTGCGTAGCTACAGAGACAGGATCCCAGATACAGTATCCCAGATACAGCATCGAGATACAGTACCACAGATAGGGAAACCCAGATACAGCATCCCAGATACAGAATTCTAGAAACTGTATCCCAGATACAGCATCCTACATAAAGCATCCCAGATACAGCACCCCAGATACAGCATCCTAGATACAGCATTCTGGATACAGCATCCCAAATACAGCATCCTAGATACAGTATGCCAGATACAGCATCCTAAATACAGCATCTCAGACACAACATCCCAAATACAGCATCCTAGATCGAGCATCCCAGATACAGCATGCTAGATACAGCATCCCACATACAGCGTCCCAGATACAGCATCCCACATACAGCATCCTAGATAGAGCATCCTAGATACAGCATCCTAGATACAGCATCCCAGATACAGAATTCTAGAAACTGTATCCCAGATACAGCATCCTACATAAAGCATCCCAGATACAGCATCCTGTATACAGCATCCCAGATACATCATATGAGATGCAGCATACCACATACAGCATCCCAGATACAGCATCCCACATACAGCATCGTAGACAGAACATCCTAGATACATCATCCAAGATTCAGCATACCAGATACAGCATCCTATATACAGCATCCCAGACACATCATCCTAGATAGAGCATCCCACATACAGCATCCCAGATACAGCATCCCACATACAGCATCTTAGATAGAGCACCCTGGATACATCATCCAAGATTCAGCATCTTAGATACAGCATCCCACATACAGTGTTCCAGATACAGCATCCTAGATACAGCATCCTATATACAGCATCCCATATATAGCATCCTAGATACAGCGTCCCAGAATCAGCATCCAGGATACAGCATCCCAGATACAGCATCACGGGTACAGCATCACAGATACAGCATCCAAGATTCAGCATCCCAGGTACAGCATCCAAGATTCAGCATCCCAGGTACAGCATCCTAGATACAGCATCCCAGATACAGCATCCTAGATACATCATGCCTGATACAGAATCCGAGATACAGCATCCCAGATACAGCATCCCAAATACAGTATTCCGGATAGAGCATTCACGATACAGCGTCCCAGATACAGCATCCCAGATATAGCATCGTAGATACAGCATCCCAGGTACAGCATCCCAGAATCAGCATCCCAGATATATCATCCTAGATACAGCATCCTAGATACAGCATCCCACATACAGTGTTCCAGATTCAGCATCCTAGATACAGCATCCCAGTTAGAGCATCCTAGATACTGCATCCTTGATACAGCATCCCATATATAGCATCCCAGATACAGCATCCCAGATTCAGCATCCTAGATAGAGCATCCCAGTTACAGCACCCTACATACAGTATGCTAGCTACAGCATACCAAATATGCCATAGTAGATACTGGATCCCAGATACAGTATCCCAGATACAGCATTCCAGATACAGCATCCTAGATACAGCATCCCAGATACAGCATTCTAGAGACAGTATCCCAGATACAGTATCCCAAATACAGCATCCCAGATACAGAATCCTAGAAACAGTATCCCAGATACAGCATCCTACATACAGCATCATAGATACAGCATCCTGGATACAACATCCCAAATACAACATCCTAGATCGAGCATCTCAGATACAGCATGCTAAATACAGCATCCCACATATAGCATCCCAGATACAGCATCCCACATACAGCATCCTAGATACAGCATCCCAGATACAGAGTCCCAGATATAGCATCCTAGATACAGCATCCCAGATTCAGTATCCCAGATAGAGCATCCTGGATACAGCATTCCACCTACAGCATCCCGTATACAGCATCCCAGATACATCATCCGAGATACAGCATCCTAGATGCAGCACCCTAAATACAGCATCCCAAACACAGCATCCCAGATACAGCATCCTAGCTACAGGATCCCGGATACAGTATCCCAGATAGAGCATCCTAGATACAGGATCCCAGATAGGGCATGCCAGATACAGCGTTAAAGATACAGTATCCCAGATACTGCATTACGGATACAGCATCCCGGATACAGCATCCTAGATACAGCATCCTAGATACAGCATCCCAGGTACAGGAAGTGCCTCAGCGATGGTCTCGATCAACAGCTTCCTTCCTGCTGCCCCACGGGGGCTTTTGACCTGTCGTGGTCCAGACGTTCTTATCCTGCTCTACCCCACTGGGCCACGAGAACAGCAAAGGAAGAAGCAGCTACCAGATGCCTCAGCAAATACTCTGGAACGTTCTCGCCTGCTTTGGGGCACAGGCTTCCACAGTCAGGAGACCCAGTGCTGGGGTCAGTATAACGTGTCATTGCCTTCTCTAGAAAGCCATGGAAACAGAATGGCCTCCCTGTCACTACTCATTGCCAGCACCAACAGAACCCTCAGGAAGCCCAGTATTTCTGGTCTCTAACTGGCAGACCAGCAGTCCTGCATCCTACGGGATGTGGCTGCTTGTGTGCACTTGGGGTCCAGACAGTCAAGCTGATTTCAGCTTCAACTGTGGCGCTTCTAAGCACTGAAGTTTAAACACAAAATGAATGAGAAGACGGCATCCACCCATTGGAGTCCAGCCATCCACCACCAGGCAGTTAAAGCAGAAGAAAGGCCAGCGTGGCACACGCTCAAGGACAGGGCTGCCTGTACCCTTTGGCAGGGAAGCCTCTCCCCATCCAACCGTGTTTCTCCTCCTTTCCTGCAGTTCTCCTCCCTCTATGTCCCTATACCTTCAGCTGGAAGGTCTGACTTGGATTCCACGTCGCCAGAAAAGTGAACTGTCCCAGGAACATTCCCTGCTCCTCGTGTTCTTCCTTGAAGCCCTACAGAAAGATGGGTGGAGAAAACAGAGCGTCTGGTGCACCATGGGAGACTGAACTTCAGCCGGTGAAGTACGGGGTTATTTCAGCTACGTAGTCCAAGGACCATGAGCACAAGGACAAGACAAGAAACTGCAGGTGGGCAGCACGTCACACTTGCCCACTCAACGAGTCCAGGCTGCTTGTCAGAAAAGGAGCAGATGCTCCCAGTGAGAGGGAGGTGACCTGAGCATCACAAATGCCACTGGGATTGGAAGACAAGGTGGTTTAGGACCACGCACTGTCCAGCTCCTTTTCCCTGTGGCTCCTGGAGTAGCATCTTGCCCCAGGAGATTTTTTTTTTGAGTGGTACATTGAATAAAAGAGGAATACAATGGGAAGGAAGCAACTCCAAGGAGCCTGTTTATTCTGAGAGACAGGAGGAAGCTTCAGGCCACCAGAATCTTTGACCCATCTTCACCCCCTGCTTAGCAATGCTGTGCAACCGCCTGCCCCCGACTCCAGAGAAATCACTTACATAGACAGCAAAGTCCTTGGGAGCTCTGGAGATGCTTTCTCCATGGAACGCTGTCCCTGAGACATGGGCCATGGTGACAGCTCTCGGAATGACCAGCATGGACAGCTTGATGAAGACGCGTCCCTGACTCCCTGGGAAGGGCCAGCAGTTGCCAGGATGATTGTCCGGCTGAAAGGACAAGAAATACTCAGCAGGGAGACACGGGAGGAGAGCAGGTCCATGCGGGACGGGAGCAGGAAAAGAAGCTTCGAGGAGCAAAGACATGGGGTAGGGCACTCAGAGTAGCGTGTGTGGTTCACTCTCCCAGCCTTTGTGTTACTGCTTCTTGGTGCTCCTACCTCCAGAATCAGCTCAGGAGACCTCATGTAATCCATCACCGGCAGGGAGTACAAGAACACCTTTGCTTTGGCAGTCCGGAGGGATGGAGAAGTCCTGGACTGAATGACGGCTGCCCCTGGAAATTCAAACATGAGCGTGATCACCAGGCAGTGTCACGAGGAATATTACACTGTTGACTTGAAAAAGGCTTCTCAGTTGTCATCCATGTCCTACAGGGGGTTCCCCTTTGTCTTGCTGGCATGACCCCTCTGGAACACACGGCAAGGAGTCATCAAACTGCCGTATTTGGCTGTGGAAATAGGCAAGAATGTGAACCCATGGGGTCTGGCCCATTACAGGCTCTGTCAGTGGGGGCACTTTTAGGACACGAGGTGACCCGTGACTTCTCACCCCTTCTCTCCTACCCCTGGGCATGTTCCAATGCCCATCTTGTCAGTCTGGACAGGAAGTGCTTTGGAACTGGTTTGTTTGTACAATGTCACAGCACCTGCTGATTTCAGGGCATAATCCGGCATCGGGACCTGCATTTCTTCCAGCTTCTCCAAAGCTTGATTAATGATCTCGTGAACAGCCTGGGAAGGAACACAAAGGAGAGCGCCTGTTGGAAGGAGAAGGACCAGGGCAAGCAGCTGCCCATGCAAGGCCAGCCAAGGTGAATGAGGACACGGCCCGTTTCAGATGGAAGGAATGCCCACATTGCCTGGAAGCCTCCCAGGTTTGCTCTGCTCTGATTGTCGGGATCAGAAAGGGGGGGCTGCTCACTCCAGTGCTCTGAATGTTGGAGCTGTGGGAAGGGGCTTTTCCTGTGGAGAGGCCCCAGGCCAGGCAGCACGGACAGACAAGCCTTCTGGGCATGAGATAGGCCTGGCTTAATTCTGGACCTCTGCCGCGATTGAGAGATGGGACGCAGTTTGATGCAAACAAAATGTCCGCTTTATTAGTGTACTTCACATACATTTATACTTTTCCTCAGCAATGTGCTTCGAGCTGATTGGTGTTTCTGTTACCTTGTTACAGATGATTGGTCTACACTGTACACTAGACATTTACAGATTGGCTAATGCCAAGACACCTTCTCAAACAGTTACCACCCCAACTCAAGCAATCTTCCCCATGCAAGAACAAGAGTCCCTCTCCTACAGGACAACTGCTTTACAACCCTACCAACATAGAGTCAGCACTCTCCATTCCCTCCAAGTAAGGTTCCTGCCTTCATCCTTCCCATGGCCTGCGACCAACAAGCTCCAGCACATCTCCCCTCACCAACCGACAAGTGCTGGCCGACGAGGCCAGCCAAATCCTGTCCCACAGACCTCTGAGACCGTTCTTTCTTTCCAGTCCTCCCTTGAGGAGGACCCGAGATCTGGACGCAGAGGAAGGTCCGACTCAGACAGCTGTCGTTCCCGTCACGCTCTCTTTCCCCCATAAGGAAGTGTGGAGCAACAGGAAAAGGAAGTGTGGCCATGGCAGCACTTGTTCCAGCAGCACCAGCCTGTTGGCTGTGACAGGGAATGGAGTAGGATACGTACAGATGGAGGATAAAACCCCTGAGCAGATCCTTTTGCCTTGTGCCCTTACCCGTCCGGTAACGCCTGGGAGCTTTGCCTGCTTCACGCCTTCCTGCAGACCCCGCTCAGTGACATCCTTTGCGCTCCAGCACAGATGATAAAGCTGTTCCTGGAGCTTAAGGAGCTGGACGGGCAGGGACAGGGTTGCACCGAGGCCTTTGACAGTGGCCATCATGGCGTACGGGCTCTGCAATAGATGGACGTTCCCTGCCCTGGACTGTGCTCCTTGTCCTGCAGAAGACTCTCAGCCCCTGGGGCAGGAGAGCTCAGCCACGGCCTCTCCCTGGGCTGAAGAGAACTGGCTCAGCCCTCCTGGAGAAGGCAATTCAGTCCTTCCTCACCCACACCCGTCCCGCTGGAGCAGGGACTGGCACAGCTCTGTGGGGACTTTCTGTTCTTGGCTGAGCTCCTCTGCTCACAGCAGGGGAAGCGGAACAGGGCAGGATGGAGCCCCAAGTACCTCCTAAAGCACCATCCTCAGGTCGGAGATCTGCAGAGACTCACCGAAAGAGAAGAGACCAAGAAGCACCAGGGTCGATGCCTTCAGTGCCTTCATCTTCCTGCAGAGCAGATAAAGAAAAGGCTGGTGAAGCTGGTGGTTCCCGTGCAGATCAGCAGCAGACTGGAGAGCAGCAGCAGGGACTGCAGCCCTTGAGCCTGGTGTTCCTGCCGTGTGCATTGGCTTGGTCCTGCACCAGCTCCAGTCACTGCTGGAGGTGTCACCAGCTGCACCAGTGGGGGATTTGTCACGGCAAAGATTGTTTCCTTAGGGACAAAGGGCTCAAGGTTGACTCCGGACTAAGAACAGGAGTTGCAACAGGACTTCTGTCCACATTTCACATCTGTGGGGCTGGAGCGGGATTCTCTGGAAATGGAAGGACATAACAAACGCCTGTTTCTCCTGCCCAGCATCCGATGGACACTTGTGCTGATCCTGTTCTCCGCCCTCTCAAGAGATGGTTCAGCCTGTGCCCCTAAAGTCCAACAGCTGCCAGGGGGGTGTGTGTCTCCCCTCTCACAGCGTTTCCTTAGCAGCTGGGTTATCTCTGGCCCTGCTCTTGGCAGAACTGCAGACAAATGCAGACTGGAAAGAGGGAGGGAGGGCTGTATGTCAATGCGTGCTGGCAAGCAACGGGCAACTAAGGAAGCGCCAAAGAAACCCTCTGGTGTCTGGGCCCTGCTGCCCCAAGCCTGATCTGCCAAGACACAGCACACACCACTCTGCAAGGGGGAAATTCCTCCTGCCTCTTCCAGGAGGCTCTCAACAGGCTCACAGCGACACTCATCAGGAATAAACAATCCCCTTTTGTTCTCCTACAAAACTCCTTGCACCCCTCTGAGGATCTCGAGCCCCTTTCCTGAGGCAGAGCCCTGGTGAGGAGCTGACCAGGTTTCCCAAGGAAACCTCCTCTGTCAGGAACACAAGTCAGACCCACGGCCAACAGAGGACATGCTGGTGTCCTTCTGGTCCCCGTGGAGAGGAAAACCAAGCAGGCTCAGGGACAGAACCCACCCTGCAGAGCACAATACAGGACAGAGCTGAGCTCTCACAATTACTGCGGCAGGCTGTGTCTGGGCCACCTCCTGGGACTCTCTCTGTCCCATCCAAAATGGACCTGTTCCTCATTCTGCAGAGATCAAAGGCTTTCTGGGCTCAGCCCTTGAGTTTACGAAGAGACTGAAAGGCGGCTGCTGCCTTCCAGCAGCTCCAGACCCAGGTCTCAGGCTGCCCTCGTGTTCCTCTCCTGTCCACCCTCCACCCACCCCAGCTGACGAGGTGGAAAAAAACACCTGGGGAAGGGAGCAGAAAATACTCCCAACATACCAGTTCAGACGTTCAGCCATCTCCGTGTCTCTGGGTACCTGCTGAGGTGCAGGTAACAAGCATCTCGCTCACTCTGGAGTGAGCCAAAAACTCTGCGATCTCAGTTCCCTCAAGATCGAGAGTGACCAAGGCGCAGGGAGACCCCTGGTCTTACACACTGCTGTGCCAACCTCAGTGCTGATGCTGCTTTGTGACGTCAACGGCAGTGGCTGATGTCACAATGGAAGAGGCTGCACCACGTTTGGAGGCAAAGTCCCACCTGACAGGAGCGGGTCTCGCAGTCCTCTCTGCAAGGGAAGGAATCCTTCCCCACAGAAAGACGGGAAAGGTACAGGAACACGTTACTCTCAGATAACAGACTCTGTCACCACTCTTCCTCTTGCTGACCAAAGTTCAGACGGTGTTGGAAAACAACAACAAAAAAGCAAGATGTGCTCCTCAGGGAGCACATTATATCAGCCATTCAACAGTAAGTCCAACTCCCGTCTGAACCTCAGAATAAGAAATGCCATCTTAAATTTCCAGGAGAAGGAAGGGCTTTGAAATGGCAAGACCAGGAAACGTTCATGAAAGCACAGCCATTCAAGTCCACACCCCTGATCACAGACCACCTGCCTGTTACCTAAGGCAGGATGTTCTCAGCTGATTCACAGCCACTGACATCTGGAAAAAAGCACAAGGTCTCTTGTTCTTTAGCACTGAGCACGGAGGTTGGAACGGGATCTGGGAAGAAAACCATCTGCAGTCAGTCTGGTTTCATTCGAGGCCATCAGGACAAGTTGAGTTCACACTCACCAGGAATCACAGCAGGTCCCACCCGTCCCTGCAGACCCCAACAGCGCTCCTGTGCAGGGTCCCGAGGAGCAGAAAGCACAGAACAAGAAACCTCCCTTCCAAAGAAGACCCCAGCTGGCTCTTTAAACAAGCTGCACAGAGCAGCAGCTGAGAACAACCTCTGCCACAAATACACCCGGCTCTGCCGTCTGCGCAAGGAGACCAGCTCCTAAATGATCCCCAGCCCTACAGACACAGATCTTCCCCAGGGCAGTGATGAGGAAACACCAGAGTGCACGGACACCTGGTCATTCAGTTGAAGCTGCTGGGGAGAAGGACAGAGGACAAGAAAGAGACAAATCAGACAAGAGAGAAGACAGAGGAGCCCAGAGAGAAAGAAACACACAGGGAAAAGGATGGAGAGATGGAGAGATCAAGGCAAAAAGGGACAAGGAGCCGTGATGAGACAGGGAGGAAGAAACAGCAGGGCTGAGGAGCAGGACAGAGGGATAGGGAGTGGGGAGGAGGAGAAGCAGGAAGGGGGTAGAGAAAGACAGGGAGGGGGATGTACAGATGGAGAGACAAAAAGAAAGGCAGGGAACAGAACAAAGGGACTGAGAAACAAAGCAAAGTTCAGATCAAAATGAAGAGACTGGAAACGGAAAACATACAGCAATGAGCTGGAGGAAGAGGAAAAGAGGGCTGAGGAGCAGGAAAGAGGAAGAGAAGACAAGTAAAAGGCAGAGCCAGCTGGACAGGGGAGATATAGTGAGAAGGGATGGGGCCGGGAACAGGCAAGGAAGACAGAAAGACAAACAGGACAGAAAGACCTCAAGAAGGTAAAGGGGCAGTAATCTGGACAGAGATGGAGAAAGAAGCAGCAGGGAAAGGGAAGACAGGCAGAAAGGCAGACAGGGAGCAGGAGAGAGAAAGAACAATAAGGGTTGGGGGTACAATAGAGATTGGGAAAAAATCCTGGGGTGGGCAGCAAGATGGAGAGGGAGTGAAAAAGAAGAGGGACAGGAATAGGTGCAGGGAGCAGGACAGAGGGACACAGTGAGAAATGATGGGGCACGGAGCAGGACAGAGCAACAGACAAGAATGACGACAAAGAGAAACCAGGGATGGTGAGAACACAAAGGGGTGGAGACGGAGAGGGAGATACGAGAAACCCTGCACAGAGATTCAGAAGGAATAGGTGAGGAAGCAGCAGAGGGACAGAGGGAGAAGAGATGAAGAGGAAGAAGGGCACAGCAGGAAAGAGGAGGGAGCAGGGGACTGGGACACAAAACAGGGTGAAATGTCCCCAAGGGCCCAGGACTCACCACACTTCCTGCTCTCTGCACTGCCAGGCAAGCTGTGGAGTTCAGGCACTTCTGTCTGTGAGAAATGCAGTTGTGATTCGTGCTGAGATGTTTAATGTTTACAGATACAACCAAATGAGGCTTGGGCTCTGAACCTGCAAAAAGGAAAAGGTGGTTAAGTTCTATGTAAAAAGTTCTGAAACTAGTTTATGAGGTTATATTGATAGAGGGAGCTAACATTTTCAGGGTTAACCAACCACATAATAAGGGCCTACTAACGAACTAACACTTGAAGCCACATAATGAGTATCTAGTTTAGAGCCACATGTAACCAGTTGTGTTAAGAAAAACCAGAACCTCATCAAATGCCGAGATCAGAAGTTTTACAGCACCAGCTGTAACCTTGAGGAGACAAGACAGCCAAGATGTGCAGCAAAAAGGGGGCCAGTCTGGTTTCTGTTGACTTGGCAACTTGGGAGACCCATAGAGACCACAGAGACCATAGTGACCCAGAGAAACCCACAGAGACCATAGAGACCCATAGAGACCCTGCACAGGCGCAACAGGGGAGGGTCAAGGAGGAGACTATGGAAATGGTTATCTGAGACTCATTTTAATAAGAAGCGGGAAAGGTTATGAATATGTACAGACGTTCCTGGGGTCATTATTAATATGTAACACCTTACTGTATTTAAGCACACCTCTTATTGTTTAAAGGTGTGCGTGTTGGGCAGAGCGAAGCCCCCATTCACCCAGCGCTGTTTTGCTTATGCTCTAATGAACACGTGTTTAAGGAATACAATTAAGGAATTGTATTAAACTTTGTTTATCCATAGAAAAAGCCTAAGTTATTTATTTCATTGCTTTACAACAAGTGATTGAATCTGCTATAGAAAAGTTCAACCACCTCCTGCATAGCAAAGGATAAAATAAAGTATGAATTTTTGTTGCATATAATCCGTAACGCAAGTACCAATTAAAAATACATTAGCAGTGGGTTCCTTCAAATATTCACTGTGAAGGCAGTTCCTGGCACGATTATATTAGCGTTCTTACTATTTTACAGGAGGAACACAGGGCACGGCTGATTTTGCCCACGTGCAGCGCAATGATCACACGAGTGTGGTGAACTGGGTAAAAGGCCCTAGAGAAGGAAAATCAGGCTCCGTGTGCAGAGCCAAAACAGAAATCCTTTTCAAACTGCTTGATTTTAAAAACCTACAACGGGTATAAAGTAGAAAAAAGAGCAGTGAATGTGCATAATGACACAATTAGATGGTTTTTCAGTTCCATGATGTGCTCTTCTACTAAACAGTGTCTGCTGGAGTGGATATCCTGGACACAAACAGGCGGGTTCCTGGTGTTGTGCCCATGGTGATTCATCCACTGTGGCCGTGGGTGTCAGGCCTTGATACCACAGTGTCACGGAGGCAACGCACAGGTCAATTTTAGGGACCACAAGGTCCAAAAACAACTTTTATTAGACCAGCGAGGCACAGGGTTTTAGCACTCCAAAAGTGACTTAAATACGGTTCGGATATCAGTGGAGGAAATTATTGAGAGGGGCAGCCACTAATACAACAGGAGGTCCACAGAGTGCATGCACGTGGCTTCACCAAAACAATGCTGGAGCCGTCCCCGAGTCCCGGAGGAGTACACACTTGCCTAAGCACGGTGTGGGATTATTTTTATAGAGATACACGTACTCGCAGTGAGTACGGAAAGTGTGCACTCGCGATTCCGCGAGAGTAAATTTATAATACGCTCGCAGTCCTGCGAGAGTTATTTTACACGTGCAAATGTGCACAGAATCCTACACGTGCTTATGTGGAAGCACGGGAGGAAAATATACTCGCGATTGTGCGGGGGGCTCTCGGCGGCCACTCGCGATTGTGCGAGGAAATAAAGTACTTGTGCAAATGTGCACGGAAAGAAAATATACTCGCAATCCTGCGAGAAGTTTTACTTACACCCGTGGCGGCGAGGCAAGCGGAGTCTCCATCCCGGGGAGGGGGGCTCTCGGCGGCAGCATCTTGCTCGTGCTCCAAGAGACTCGCGGCAATGGGCGGAGTCTCGACGAGAGTCCCGTTTTTGGTATCTGATCAGACCTGACTGTAGGCATTGTAGAAGCTTCTCTGCACCCCCCACACTGAGTGTGGGTGCCCCTGAAGCCTCCAAACATCCCCCACACTGGGCGCGGCTCAGTGTGCCTTGGCACTCCCTTCTTCTAATGTCCCAGGAGCCAGGGTGCTCTGGGCCAAACAAAAGAAGCTGTTAGCCTCAAGTAGCAGAGAAAGGGGGAGATGTGCCATATTAAAAGAGGGAGGGGGGTTGCAATCTGCCACACACAGACACAAAACCTTGGGAGGGAGGTGATCACAGTAAAATGCTTAAACATAATGAGCTAGCAGACTTGATTTAATCTTTATTTAAAAATACACATGGCTGCTGTCTTTTTTCCAGTTTAGCTAGGAAGGGCTCCAATATCTCTATTAATTCTAATTACAACATGTGACAAAAATTAAGGGGGAAAGCTTTGTTTTTACAACGGTAAATACAGTCTAAATCATAATTTGAGAAACAAATAAAGGGGTGTAACAAATGAGGCACAGACTCTCTTTAAGATGCAGAGAGACATTTAATACAAACTCAGGTTTGCATTTGAAACATTGCATACCTCTGTCCCTGATGTACCGATCCCGTATCAGTCCCTCTGTCCCTGATGTACCAACCCCGTATCAGTCCCTCTGTCCCTGATGTACCAACCCCGTATCAATCCCTCTGTCCCTGACGGTTCATGTCCCACACAGTCTTTGCTGCTTGTGTTATTCCACCAGCGCTTGTTCTCACGCTGTGACTCTTGCAGTTTCTCACAGGCCTGATGTCACAACCCTGCCACATCTCCCCTTCTTTGTTTAACAATTGCAGCCATAGCAGCGTGTAACTGCACAGCCATTGCACCATTAAAGCTTTTTTCAACCATTCATTGTGCACAAGATAAGACACATGGTACACAATCAATAAGTACCAGACTCCACATACAGACATTCTAAGTAGCGGATTAAAGGGCAGTATTTCGCAGTTTTTGTGGCACCCATAACTGTTACAGAATCGATACTTAATATTCCCTGCATAGTATTTAACACAGAATAATGAGCTCCCAGTCAACTAACAATTCTCATTCTCTGTTCTCCAAGTCAGGATCTATATTAATATATTACTGAGCTGTCGGTTTAAGACGGTGTAAAAACTCAGTGGTAGACTCCTCACGATCCCGTTTAATCTCAGAAGGTTTTGGCATATTTACAGCTCTAGGCACAGCGTGTCTAATCCCGTATAAAATGCACTGGCGATACCAATTCAGCCTGTCCCCCGATATAAGGATATTAGGATCCCACCCTGGACTGACCGAGGGACAATATTGATCTCATGTTCTCTGTGTATTCTACACCAATATCTGTCTTCAGCAAACCTTTTACTGGTTTCCATTTCCTTCCCTGATTATCCTTTTTCAAAACAAATGGATCTGAAGGGGATAAATACAATGCATATGTAACATTATGTACTGTGTAATATGCCTTATGTAATAGGCAATATAGGATTTAAAATATATATCTTACTATATATTACATGTAGCGCATTATTATATTACACATCTCAAAGTATACCCACCTAGACCTGTGCAGCATATTAATATTATTTACAGTGGTCGCCATTAATTAGAGTATTCAATCAGATTCTCCCTGGTTGACTCCCTGTTGAACAGCAAAAGATCCTTTTCCAATGTCAGAAAATACAGCCCGGGGGGGATTTCTCCCAAATCCCTCCTGTCGACTGTCCACTTCCTACTTCACAATCACATTAACAGACAATTGGTGAACCATAAGTACTGGACTGTAAAATCACCCAAGACACAAGTAACAACAACAACAAACCACTAAAGACACTAACAATTACACAATTGCTAAGGCACAAACAGCAAAATCACTAAAGGTACCTTTACCAAATTACTGTTCCCTCGTTTTTCTCTTTTCTTTATTGTTTTCTCATTCTTCTCTTTAATTTTTTATTTCTTTCTTTTTTTTAAGTTCCCTAGTTTTCCAAAATGCACAGACGCGAATGCGCACACCCAACGCGCTGGAGTTGCCCACGTCTCGCGCAGGCAGCGTGCCAACCAAACCAGACAATGAAAGTGCCTTATCTCATTGATGGGGTTTTACCCGCGTCCCGAGCTGGTCCGAGGATCTGTGGTCCCTTCCAGGAATTCCCCGGTGCCGGCAGAAGGTCCCAGAGATCCTGGGGACCACGGTAGGTCAGGCAGATTATCCCATCCTCATCACCAGAAAATGATACCAAAAAGTCAGCAAAGAGACTCTTTAACACTGGCCGTACTTCATTGGCAGTAATCCCTCCTGGATTAACACCCTCTCTGGATGGCACGGGCGCCAACTGTTGTCAATCAGGGCAGGACATAAGAACGCTCCTGGCCTGATCCACTGTAATTTGAAATTGTCGTTTTAACGACTTTGCACTCTGGTGAAAGAATTCATGTGATCATTTAGCTTGCTCCAAGGCTTCAGGCACAGTAAGCAGCACAGCTTGTGCATCGGCCCTTCTATTGCCTTCCGCAAGAGGTCCTGGAAGGGCAGTGCGAGAGCGGGTGGGTGTGCATTGCATAAAAACCATGATGTCTATGATTTATTAGAAACCATAGCATTCTCAATTCAGCCATCAAAAGAGGATTATCCTCTTCCTTAAGAAAAGAAGCTTCTAGGCGGTTAAGTATGCCAGCTGCATAATATGAGTCAGTTACAACATTCAAAGGTTTGTTACAGAACACCTCAAAGCGATCCCAACAGCTGTCAGCTCAAGAACTTGTTTGACCCTTGGTCTCTTTTTCTACCTTGTGTTTGCAGCACTGGGTATCTGAGTTTAGCCACATCATTACAACTTTACGTGAGCGACCAGAGGCATCAGTAAATACAGTCTTGTCACTGGTCGTTGCTGACAGCAGCATTTATTGCGAACTCTCCTTCATTGCAGGAAGAAATATACCTTCAGGTCTATCCCATACATAGCATATAAACATTCTCTGCCTTTAATTATTGGTTTTGCATACATTTATTTTATTATCCAAACTGTTTCCATTGGTGTGTGAGCTAGAAAACCCCATACGGCCACAATCACCTTTCTCCTGACCTGAGCTCTCCTGACCTGCGGTTCCACCACCGGTGTCTTCTTTCTTGATCCCTCTTGACTGGCAGGTGCGCTCCAATCCTCTTTATCCATCACTCTTCCTCACAGGTTCATCTCCTTCCTTGCTTTTCCTTTGCACGCTGCTCCACCCGAAGAGAAACACACGGAGGACTGAGCTACACCAGCCCAAGGGCACTACAGTCAGACAGGGGCTGAGTCCGGGGCTGACACCTCCCCACACCCCACAGCGCGCCCACCTTGCCTTGGCACCAGCCCCTCGCACAGCCCTTCCCCTCAGCTCTGCCCTCCCTGCAGCACAGCTTCCGCACGTGCCCTGCTCAGGCTGGACCCCAATGTCACGGGTTAGAGATGTCATCGCTCAGTACAAATGCCCACGGTCCTCGCCTGCTCTTTGGTACTTGCTGGACCCCAGTTCCATGGGTTAGAGATGTCACAGCTCAGTACAAATGCCCACGGTACTCGCCTGCTCTTTGGTACTTGCTGGACCCCAGTGTCACGGGTTAGAGATGTCACAGCTCAGTACAAATGCCCACAGTCCTCACTTGCTCTTTGGTACTTGTGGAGGGTCACGTCGCTGTGCCCCAGGGCACTGGCCTGCACGGCCCTGCCCGGCAGCGGGAGCCTCTGGAGCTGCCGGCTGGTTCTCCAGCTTTAGGGTCACCCGCAGCAGCCCGCTCTCCTCAGCTCTGCATACCCAGCCAGTTGCGCCGCCCAGGCAAAGTCAGCTTCACCCTCTGCCCCACACCTCACCTGCAAACAGCCAACTCTTCAACTGACAACCGCCCAAAACCCACCCACAAACTCTCCAAATCTCAGCCTTTCGCTTTCAGCTGCTGCCTCTAGTGCATCTCACAGACAAGCTCCAAAATCCCCTCATCCTGCAATAACACTCCAGCACTCATCGCCTGCGGGAACAACCGCCACAATACCATGCAAACACCAACCAGTTCTGGCACGGAAATATCGCTTTCTCCTCAAGATTCCACCTACACCAACTGCTGACAAACACACGCTGTCCTCACCAAAGCCAAACACTGCAACAACCAGCGACAACTCAAATCCGCGTGTGCGGCGCAAAATCGCAGGTGTGAGCTGACGCAGAGCTGGGCTTGAAAGCTGCAGAGTGTGCACCCTGTGGCTTAACGTGGCCAGTCACTGCCATTCCACCTTCTCCCTGGGAGAAGCGCATGAGCACAGGCTGCTTCAAGGCACCATGCGAACGGTTTGGATCTCCGGGTCTCTGAGGGCGAGAGTAATAAATGTGATCTGTGTGTGGTGCAGGAACTTCCCGTCCTCTTGCTCCTCCATTCAGTCAGGTGCTGCAAGAGAGGGACAGAGAAAGAAACAGTTAGGACCGGATTAACAACCTCGTCATCCCTGTCCCCAAACCTGCAGGCGGCCTAGGAGGCCTGATCTAAGTTTGGCTCTTCTCCCTCTCTTTGCTGGAATACTTCACTGCACAAATTTCTGTCATGAACACTCTCTGAACCAACCTGATGTGTTCATAGTTCCCAGCCCAGCGTCCATTCCTCAAGGTACCTCAGCATTTCCCTTTGAAACCACACCTGACTGCCATCCCGTCCTGAGCTACCTCAGCATTGCCCACTGCAGCCTCCCCGACGCCATCTCCTCCCTGAGCTCCCTCAGCCTTTCCCGCCCAAGCTCCTTCCGCGCCGTCCCGCCCTCAGGCTCCTCCGCCGCTCCCGCCGCTCCCCCCGTTCCCGGCCCCTCCCCGCGGCAACGCCGCCCCCGCCCCTCGCGCCCCCTGGCGCCCCCACGGCGGCCCCGGCCCCGCCTGCGCCGCTCCCGACCCGGCGCTGCCCCCTCCCGCTCGCTTTCCTCCCTCTGCCCTGTGGCACCACTGGCTCCCCCCTCCGCCCCACGGCCCCGCCCGAGCCCCGCGCAGCGCTCAGCCCGGGGCTCCCTTCCCTCACAGCCGCCCGCGTGTTTCCCCCTCTCCCCTTGCCCGGCCCGGCCCGGGGCCGCGCTCTTGCGGCTGGCTGGCCCTCGCCTTCCTCCTGCCGAACCCAGCCCGTCCCTCACCCTGCAGCCTCCCCCCTCAGCCGGGACCGGGGCGGCCCCGTCCAGTCTCCCCGCTGTCCGCCCGCTCCTCGCTCATCGCCGGCCCCGCCGCTCCTCGCGCGCTGCTCCCGCCGCCGCACCGGCCACACACGCTCCTCGGCCCGCGCGCTTCTGCAGCGTGGCCCCGCCCATCCCGCACAGGAGCCAATCCCGTCCGCGTCCGCCACCGGGCCCCGCCCCCCCTCCCGGCCCGGAGCCGCCGGCGGCCGCAGAGCGGCGCTGTCCGCCCGCAGCGCGGCCCCGGCCCCGGCGGGTCAGCGGCAGCGGGGCCGGGAGCGCTCGGGCTGCGCCTGCCCGGGACGGCCCGGGACCGAGGGCTCCGCCGCCTGCCCGGGACGGCCCGGGACCGAGGGCTCCGCCGCTGCAGCCCGTTTCGTGCCGTTTGCACCCCCGGCCTACACGGCTGCAGCCTTCCTTCTGCTGTAGCTCACACATCTTTCTTCCTTCTAACTGCACAGCAGGTCACACTCACAAACGTTCTGTGCTCGTTGGCATAAGAATAACTGCAGAAGAATCTACAAACATTACAAAGATATACCACCGACCACAGCTTTCTGAGCTTTCAATTTTAAGTTCCTGTAGATATCCATGTTTCGATAAAACAGACAACACCAGTAGAGCTGCTGCCTCTGCCGTCTTTGTTCAGAAAGCAGTGACAACACCAGAAAACACATTGGCTCTATTCTGCAGTGCAGCATGTCTTACAGAATCTACATCTAACCAAAGTCCACTTAAAGCCTTAGAAATTCTGTTAGTTGTTTACCTAGCCAACATCCTAATTTTTCTAAAGTATTTAAAGCTTTCGCTGTGCCAACACCAGGTACAAGAGACCCTAAAACCCTTAACCCTGATCCACAAAAATCTACATTATCATCACATATTGACTCATATATGTGCAATAAGTGTTTTTGTCGTCTTGCTCTTCTGTGATCTACTATCATAGATACATTGGGCATTAAGAGAGTTAATCGTCCCAAAATACACAGCCCTCCAACAGCATTAGAAGGAATTCTTGGCCAGGCTCTGTCTCCACAGATCAAGAACACACCATGCAGGAGGTTTTGGGGTCGCTCTCCCACATTATCAATGACACCCCTTGGACTCTTCTGCGAGGTGTTACACCATCGAGTTTCATTTCTATAGTCACCAAGGGCAGCATTAACATTTTGCAGTTTATCCATTCATGTTCTCTTATATTGTTCTGACACTTTTCACAAACCAGGTTGATACAAGTGTCCATGGGCACAGATGCCAGCAGTTCCAGTTCCTGTGGTTCACTATCTGCTTCCAGGAGGCAATTAATCCAAAGTGTCGTTTTGGTATTATTACAGTTCGTTGCAACGCCTTTGCACCAACCGCTATTTTGAAACAGTCGTGTGATGCTGCTGTAGTCATCAAGGGGGATGTCAACCCAGCAGGTGTGGAACGGGTTTTCCGGAGACACCATAGCCAGGCATATGGAATCCTGGTCAGTCATGTTGGCTGAAGTAACACACATGTTAGTCTTGTCTGTGCAGGCATTCAAACCGCAGCAGCTGCAGCAATCATTATCAGGAAGATCACACAGGTTTCACGTCTCGTGCCAGCAACCATTGCAGCCCTTGATCTGTAAAGACACAAGCAGAGCCTCTCCCCCAGGTTATCAATGGATGTAGCCTTTTCCATTGACCATTGACTAGTTATTTGACCATAGCTAATGTAGGTTCTTTCTGATTTAGCATGCTTTTGGGTCACACTTGCAAAGTGTTTCATCACAGGGCAAATTTGGGCTGCACCATTTAGATATAAGTGATTCATCACATACAACGCTTTTGACAACTGGTTTTGTGGTGTTTTCCCTACTTTTCCCCCCTTTTTGTTTAAAAATGAAGAAAAAACAAAACCAAAGAAACAGTTCAGAATCAGATCCGTGCATTGGACCTTGACTACGTACTTGGAATCACAAACCAAATTTAGAGGTCCCTCCTTAAAAAGCTCTAATAATGTAAAGCTGCGCCAAGTTCTGCTCATTGGGTTGAACCTTCAATAATTTGTACAGAATAATGCCAATCATTATCTTCACGCCAAACCACTACAGCTTTATGAGCCTGCCCACAACCACCAACAAAACTGTGCGAGTGTGTAGGATCAGACCAGATACACGTATGGTCTGTGACCTGATGTTGAAGACTCGCATGTTCTGCAGCAATTTACGTTTTACATTTATGCATGCCAAAAGCTGTGCTGGTAAGAAAATCAGCTTGGTGCAATTTACAAAGACAGAGATTGCAAATAAAAAAATCAAAACTAAATTTCACAAATGGTACATATACGACAAAAGGATCATGGCCTATTGAGACTTAACTTCATTCCCTGCATTTCTTGATCAGAGTAACAATCGGTATATCAGTGTTAGCATTCTCATCATACTGTCCCACAATAGCCACAGGTTGTTTCTATGTTGTAGCTATAAACAGACAAATCGGCAAGTCCAATCGAATGCAGTCAGCCTGTAAGGTTGCCGTGAATTTATTCCTCAAAGTCTCTAACTCCATTTTTGTTATCATATTTATTGGATATTGTTTTCCCATACCGGATCGAAGTCCTGTTTCAGTTCTATCACTGCAGTTTTTGCTTTATCGAGACATTGTCTGTTAATACTGGTGGAAATGCAGCATTCGGAATTTCCTTGGAGGTTTCTTACTTGCACAAGCAGATCTGCACCACCAAGCAGCTTCTTGTGGGACATGCAACTAAACAGAATTCTCAGAAAACTTTATTGGAGCTTACAATTTTCTTAACAAATCTTGACCCGAGAGAGGTAGAGGGCTTTCTGGCAACTACAAGAATTCTTATGGTAAAACTTTGTTCCAAATTTGGCATTCTATTGATCTCAAAAAGTGGCCTTTCTTTCATTCTTTTCCATGACCTCAAAAACTATCACGGTGAATTTACTAAGAAGTCTCTTACAACCAGTTACGACACAATAAGTCTATTAAAAAAAAAAATGGTTTAATTTCCCAGCTTCCTTAGAACTCTGGTATATATGCATGGGGTGTCTGCAGCCTGCGGGGAAACAGCCACAGGCCTGGGACAGTGCAGGATGGACTGTGGTGAAGATGGCCAAGGGTGACACTGGATGTCCCTGCAAGAGCCAAGGTTTTTGTCCCCTTGGCTATGGCTGATGTCCCTGCCACTGAGGCCTAAGAAGAGACACATCATTGTCATGGCCATGGCTCCCCATCGCCTCCTTGCACCCCCCATGCAGGCCAGGAGGTGTCACACCATTGCCCTGCACTGGGCATCGCACTCCCCACAGCCCCAGGAAGAGCCCTGAGCCACCTGTGAGGGACAGGATCTCCCTTCCTAGGGGCAGGGGCTCAAGGCTTGGCCATTGTCCTTCATCAGACAAACCAAGGGCTTTCTCAGCATCAGAGCTGCTGCACTTTGCCTTTGCCTGATGCAATCACTGCCTCCAATTATCTGCTCTAACAAGTCCCTGGGGAGGCTTTGTCAGTAACAGCCCTCCGTGGGGCCCATTAATGCTTCAAGGTACTTTGGAGTTTGTTCTGACTTGGACTTCTTGAGCAGATTCTTCAGTCTGTCTTTGGTATCTGAGGTTCATGGACTCAGCACCAAATACGCCACGGGGCTCATTAAAACACAGAAAGTCCTAACGAGCGATGTTTCTTTCTGTAATTTCCTTCAAATCTTCCAGACTTGTAGAACTAACTGGAAAGGTTTCAATGGGACACTTGCTGATGAAGATTTCAAAGAAGATTTCATAAAGGAGTGTTTTTTCTTTCCAGGGTGTTTTCTATCATTTTTCAGTGTATGGAAGAAGCAACAGCAGCATTCTACACTGGACATTGATCCTGAGGGTCTCCTGAAGACATCTGGACAGGCAGGAGAACAGTCCTTGAGGCTGGACACTGTATGGACAACCTGGCTCCTCACCCCCACCCCCAGTCTGCCGGTTCCCTCATTGGCCACCAGAGATTGCATCACTTTTCCTACATCAGACTTCTCCACTGAGCTCTGCAGGAGATGCTGCAGCTCCTGTGCACCAGCTCCACCTGCTCTCATGTGCAAACACTGCACAGTTTAATAAAGAGCAAAACACTTTCCTCAGCTGTGTGTGTAAGCTGGATCTGATGAGGTCCAGCATCCACAAGGGAAACCCACACAAGAACTGGTTTAGACAGAGAGATAGGAGAGGATAGAAATAAACACAATGAATGTGTTGACTGCCATGTTAATTAGAGCTCTGAAGAATGAGTCAAGTTTGTAACTCCCTGAAGCTCAAAGCAGAAACCAGACAGCTGAGAGGCCACTGAATGACCAAAGAGCAAGTGGAGGAGAAGCCTGAGAGCACTGGGAAGGGCAAACGTCCAGACAGTCTGCTGGAAAGTTGTCCTTTGACAGGGACATTTAATCAGGAGAGGTGGGAAATCCTGAATGAGACGGACTGTGAACTGGCTGAAGGGAAGAAGCCAGAGAGTCATGTTCAATGGGGCAGAGTCCAGTTGAGGCCTGTATCCAGTGCAGTGCCTCCGGGGGCAGTGCTGGGGCCTGTAGTATTCAACATATTCATCAATGACCTGGATGAGTGTACTACCAGCAAGTTTGCTGGTGACACCCAGCTGGGAGGAGTGGTGACACTGGAAGCTGTGCTGCCATCCAGAGACCTGGACAAGCTGGAGAGTTGAGCGGGGAAAAATTTAATGAAATATAACAAGGGAAAGTGCAGAGTCTTGAATCTGGGCAGGAACAAGCCCAGGTTCCAGTATAAATTGGGGAATGACGTATTAGAGAGCAGCGTACGGGAAAGGGACCTGGGGGTCCTGGGGACAGCAGGATGACCATGAGCCAGCACTGGGCCTTTGTGGCCAGGAAGCCAATGGTACCTGGGGTTGATTAGAAGGGGGTGGTCAGTAGGTCAGAGAGGTTCTCCTGCCCCTCTGCTCTGCCCTAGAATAACAGGTTTAGTTCAGATACTATCAGGATATACTTGGGGAACTTATATATATATATATATAATATATGCAGCTATACCACCCTGAGAATGCCCCATCTCATGTGATCTGGGAAGCTGAGCAGGGTCGGACCTGGTCAGTGCTTGGATGGGAGACTGTGGAGGGGTTTTGATAGTCAAAGATTTGTTGCTGAATTAGTCTGGCTCAAAGGAACCTCAAGGCCACTTCGAGAAGCTGAGAACAGAATCTGCTGTGAGAAAGATGGGCGTTCTTCAATCAGCAGGGTCCTGGCGTGGCGTGAATCATCCGACGTATCATCAGTGAGACTCCAGCGCATGGGCAGCCCATGATACTCATTTAGCGAATCCATGCTTGGAGCGTGGACGCATGATTAGAATATAGTTGCATATATAAGGAGGCTGGTTTCTGTAATAAATGGCTTTAGCATGATTCACATTGAATCGACTTGTTTTGCTGAGTCCTTATTTCGCTCTAACAAATGGTGACTCCGACGTGATACTCTGAACGGTGTACCACCGAGGTCGGGGAAAAGCCTGGAGCGGCCCAGCTGGAGGAGGATCAGCTGGACTGAGAACTGGGCGGAGGCGTACAAACGTTCCGCATTTTGTTGAAGAAGTTACAGTAAAGGGTGTGCGGCTGGGAGCGGGAGGAGGGAAGAGTGAAGTTATGGGGCAAAATATATCCTCTGAGGAAGAAGCTATAGTTAAACTCCTCCTGCATATTCTCTCTATGAGAGGACTTAAATACGAAGAAAGTAACATCTGTAGACTGTTGGTTTGGTGTAGAACTAACGGCTACCCGACAGAAGCTGAAAAAGCTTTAAAAATTGGACTTTGGAATGATATAGGGCAGAAGTTATGGGATAAGATTAGCGACGGAGATAAAGGAGCTAAATCACTAGCGACTACATGGAAGCTTATAATTACCACCTTAAAAGAACTTTAGGGTGAACGGGCGGTGGTTACTGGAATTTTTACAGCGTTTAACAGCCTGATAAGAACTCTAAAAATAACTGTGAAGCTTACCCAGTTCATGTCTTTGATCCCCTTCCTGCCCCAACCCCTGTTGTGCCATCGGCACCCCCAATGATGATGATACAGCAGTCTGGGGCGGGGGGAGGAAAATCACTCGGCAGATGGCCCCCTATACCATCACACAACCCTAAAGAGACTAAGCAGTCCAAGGAACTGGAGTCAGATAATTTGTCAAAAGAACTGGTGACAGCTGAGAATGCTAAAGTTGTAAATAAGTGTAATATCAGTCCTTTTACTGATTTTGTGTCCGCCTTTACCGACTTTGTCGTAGGGTTAAGATTGCGGGGTGACATTAAAACCCTGGCAGATGTATTGTTAACCCCCTCTCCCCCCCACCACTTCCCCCTCCTTCTCCCCCCTTTCCACTAAGGAGAGGCGGTTGGGAGGAAAAGAAGGACAGAGTGAAGAGAGTTGGAAAATATTAAAGATGTTTTACTAATGCTACTAATAAGAATAGAGAAAATAATACAAAATATACAAAACCAATCTTGAAAGTCTCAGCAACTGCAGAGCCGGCACCCAAAGTCCTGGATTAGACTCTGCAGCCAATCGGAGCTGGATTCAGTCTCTCACTAGGCCTCAGTTTGCAGGGACGACTAGCAAGGTCCTCTCCTAATGTCGGCCATAAGCAGAAGGGAAAAGGCAAAAGGGACAAGATCCTCGTGATCTCCCACTTTATATGAAGTATTCACGTGAATAGAATGTTATACACAGTTGGTCAGTTTCTTGGTCACTTGTTTCTCGTCGCCCTTCTCGCGAGATGTCCATCTGTGCTTATCAATAAGTTTGCATTCCATTGCTAGATTTACCAAAACACGTGTCTGGTTCTCCAGGAAAATGCAGTTAATATGAAGCTTTAGCTGACAGGCAAATTCACTGAGAGAGAAACTTGTTTTTAACAAAACCAGGACATTCCACCCCTTATAATATGCCATTCACTGAATGCTTAAACCTTATCAATACCATCTATCAATACAATCTAATTAATCACTACTACTGTATATATATATACATATGTACATATATACACAGGAGTAATTAATCAGTGGACCATCCTTTAAAAAGTTCATTAAGTTCATTTTGTCACGACAGTCTCCCAGGGCAGGAAAAATGGTACAAGTGCATCTCATGACCACTGTTTGTGGGTTAAAGACATCAACTTCGAAGAAGTTGTCAGGTGCCACTCGAAGAAGCTAGCTCTGGTTTCATCATCACTGTTTTGATCTGAAAAACACTTATTAAATACTGTTAGTATGGCAATTCACATCATGCAGTTCAGTATTGCATATTTTCACCTAAACTCAAATCCCCTTGGGGTACACACCGAACTTCTCCATCCTTAAGCATCACCCACCAGGTGCTGCCAGGTCCCTGGGCAAAAACAATCCCACAAATGGGTTTGCCTTTGCCTGAGGCTGGAGTAACCCAGACTGCCTTTCCTAACATGTTTTTCATGTGTACTACAGAGACTTTATCTCCTTCTACAGTCCGTAGAATTTCTGATTGGGCAGGCCCGGCTCGACTGGTTGATCCCCTGGTGTTGACCAACCAAGTGGCTTTTGCTAAATGTGAATCCCAGTTTTTAAAGGTTCCACCACCAAGTGCCTTTAGTGTAGTTTTTAGCAAACCATTGTACCTTTCAATTTTCCCAGAGGCTGGTGCATGATATGGAATATGATATACCCACTCAATACCATGTTCTTTGGCCCAATTGTCTATAAGACTGTTTTTGAAATGAGTACCGTTGTCTGATTCAATTCTTTCTGGCGTACCGTGTCGCCAAAGGACTTGCTTTTCAAGGCACAACATACAGGCTTTAACCGTTTTGCTTGTTTGACTTCGGCACAAGTTTCACATTCATGAATAACCTGTGAAATAGTGCCCATAGTTAAATCCACCCCTCGATCGCGAGCCCATTTATATGTTGCATCTCTACCTTGATGCCCTGAAGCATCATGGGCCCACCGAGCTAGGAAAAGTTAACCTTTATGTTGCCAGTCCAAGTCCACCTCAGCTACTTTAATCTTAGCAGCTTGATCTGCTTGTTGGTTGTTTAGATGTTCCTCAGTAGCTCGACTTTTAGGCACATGAGCATCTACATGCCGAACTTTCACAGGCAGGCTCTCTAGCCGAGCAGCAATGTCTTGCCACAGTGTGGCAGCCCAAACGGGTTTACCTCTGCGCTGCCAGTTGCTTTTCTTTCATTGCTGTAGCCACCCCCACAAGGCATTTGCTACCATCCATGAGTCAGTATAGAGGTAAAGTATTGGCCACTTCTCTTGTTCAGCAATGTCCAAAGCCAGCTGGATGGCTTTCACTTCTGCAAATTGACTAGATTCACCTTGTCCTTCAGTGGCTTCTGTAACTTGTCGTGTGGGACTCCACACAGCAGCTTTCCACCTTCGATGTTTTCCTACAAGACGACAGGATCCATCTGTGAACAGTGCATACTGCTTATCAGTCTCTGAAAGAGTATTATATGGTGGTGCTTCTTCAGCACGTTTTACTTCCTCCTCATCTGGAGACATCCCAAAGTCTTTGCTTTCTGGCCAGTCTGTAATCACTTCTAAGATCCCTGGGCGATTGGGATTTCCAATTCGAGCTCGTTGCGTGATCAATGCAATCCATTTACTCCACGTAACTTCGGTTGCATGATGTGGAGAGGGAACCGTCCCTTTGAACATCCAGCTCAGCACCGGCAGTCGAGGTGCCAGGAGGAGCTGTGCTTCAGTACCGATCACTTCTGAAGCAGCTCGAACTCCTTCATATGCTGCTAGTATCTCTTTTTCAGTTGGAGTATAGTTGCCCTCAGATCCTTTGTATCCTCAACTCCAAAAACCTAAGGGTCGACCTCGGGTTTCTCCTGGTGCTTTCTGCCAGAGGCTCCAGGTAAGTCCATTATCTCCAGCTGCAGTGTAGAGCACATTTTTAACATCTAGTCCAGTCCGAACTGGTCCAAGGGCCACCGCATGAGTTATCTCACGCTTAATTTGTTCAAAGGCTTGTCGTTGTTCAGGGCCCCACTCAAACTGGTTCTTTTTACGAGTCACTCGATAGAGAGGGCTCTCAATCTGGCTGTAGTCAGGAATATGCATTCTCCAAAAACCTACAACGCCCAAGAAAGTCTGTGTCTCCTTTTTATTAGTAGGTGGAGACATTGCTGCAATTTTGTTGATCACATCCATTGGGATCTGAAGGCGGCCATCTTGCCATTTTATTCCTAAAAACTGGATCTCTCGTGCAGGTCCCTTGACCTTGCTTCGTTTTATGGCAAAACCAGCATCCAAAAGAATCTGAATTATTCTCTCACCTTTCTCGAAGACTTCTTTCGCTGTGTCGCCCCATACGATGATGTCATCAATATATTGCAAGTGTTCTGGAGCTTTACCTTGCTCCAGCGTGGTCTGGATCAGTCCATGGCAGATGGTAGGACTGTGTTTCCACCCCTGGGGCAAGCGATTCCATGTGTACTGGATGCCTCTCCAGGTGAAAGCAAACTGCGGCCTGCACTCTGCTGCTACAGGAATAGAGAAAAATGCATTAGCAATGTCAGTTGTAGCATACCACTTAGCTGCCTTTGACTCCAGTTCAAATTGCAGTTCTAGCATGTCAGGCACAGCAGCACTCAGTGGTGGCGTAACTTCATTCAGGCCACGATAGTCTCCACTCGTCACTAGACTTACGCCCTGGCCAGATTGGGCTGTTAAAAGGTGAGCGAGTCTTACTGATCACACCCTGGCTTTCCAATTGATGGATCAACTTCTGGATAGGAATCAAAGAGTCTCGATTGGTGCGATATTGCCGGCGATGCACTGTCGTGGTAGCAATTGGCACCTGCTGATCATCAACTATTAGCAGTCCTACGACAGAAGGGTCATCTGAAAGACCAGGCAAATCAGACAGCTGTTCAATTTTCTCAGTGTCCACAGCTGCTATACCAAATGCCCACCTATACCCTTTTGGGTCCTTAAAATACCCTCTCCTGAGGTAGTCTATGCCAAGGATGCACGGAGCATCTGGACCAGTCACAATGGGATGCTTTTGCCAGTTTTTTCCAGTTAGGCTCATTTCAGCCTCTACAACAGTCAGTTCCTGGGATCCCCCAGTCACTCCAACAATACTGATGGATTGAGTTCCTTTATAATTAGAAGGAATTATTGTGCACTGTGCACCAGTATCCACTAAAGCTTTGTACTCCTGGGGGTGTGTTGTACCAGGCCATCGTATTTGTACAGTCCAATATACTCTGTTATCCCTTTCCTACACCTGGTTGGAGGCAGGGTACCTCTAATTTCTGTTTTGCACAGTCTCTGGGTGTGAATTAGAGGTTCCTTCAAGAGCATCAGAATCTCTTCTGCTCCTTTTGTAAACTGGAGCAGCCACCTTCCTAGGAGTTTTTCCTTTTATCTCACGTACTCGTTCTTGAAGTTCTGAGGTAGGTCTTCCATGCAACTTATTCATGTTTTCTCTCTGCTCATGTAGGAAGAACCACAGTGAACCTCTTTTTGTGGACTGCCTCTGTCCTCTCTCTCGAGATTGGAAACGCCTTTTCCTAATAGCTGAAACATAGGTTTGTGCAGGTCGTGAATGGTATGTGTCTTCTCTGAGTTCTTTGATTTCTTGCAATATCTTTTCAAACTGGTCATCAGATTTTTCACACAGTTTCTCTACAGCAGAGACACAAGCCCGTAGAGAAACAGCAAGGCTGTCCTCAAAGTTCCGGAGCTGCTCAATCACTTCATTAATCTCTTGCAGACCTCTAGCCGACCAGACCATTCCTGCCAATGACTTAGCATATGCAGGGGGTGCACTTTGTACAAATCTGCGCCACAGAGATCGTGTACAATTGATTCTATCTGGGTCTGTCCCCTCTTGGTTGTCTGATCCAAAATAGATGATCTCTTGCACAGCTAGTTCTCTCAGGAACTGAATACCTCTCTCCATAGTATTCCATTTCCCTAACTTGGATATACAATCTTCCTTGTAGGGAAATCTTACTTTCATAGCTGCCAGGAGTCGGGTCCAGAGAGTAGTGGCATTAGACTCTCTTGAAATTGCCTTATCAATGGTGGAATGTCTTGACAGAGATCCCAGCTGCCTGGCTTCACCACCTTCCAATTCAATTGTTTCTGCCCCATTGTCCCAGCATCGGAGCAGCCAGGTTAAAACATTCTTGCCTTCACGACGACTAAAGTCTTTTTGCAGATCTCTCAGCTCACCTGGAGAAAAGGACCGAGTGGTGGTCACTTCATCTCCTCCCTGTCCTGATGGTGCCCCTTGGGTTGATGTTGGCCCTGTGCCATCATCTGCTGCACAGGTAGTCTTTCTAGTGACTTTCTTACAACCAGCAACTGATGCTGATATGGGTTCACCATCATTTGATTTATTTCCAGAGTCTGAATGACTGTCACAGTGGTTACAGCAGCAACAGTGCCCAGTGTGTGAAGAAGGGGGGGCTGCCTTGTTAGCCTTTGAGGCTGGAGAGGTAATGTTATCTGCAGCGACCTTGGCAGAGGAACTCTGCGGAGGAGCTGTAGCTTCAGCCTGTGAAGCCGCCGTTGGGGGGGCAGTGGCTGCAGCGGCAGCTTTTGCTGTTTTGCTCTTTCTCGAGCGGCTAGGAGTGCTTTTTGCTAAAGCTTCTGAAGATGCACCGCAAATCTCAGGACAACAAAGAGACGCAAACCTCCTGTTGAACGCCATTTCTCTTAACAGAAGCACAAACTGACACACATTCAGCAAACCAGATAACACCATCACAGTTCTATCAAAACTCCAAGGATATTCAAAGCTCTCTAAAACATTTGCGAACTGTCCTAGGGAAAAAACAAAAGTATTGTTAGTCAGCCTTTCTAAAGATTTGCTGGACCAATTAGCAAACACAGAGCCGTACTGCTCTTTAATCTCTCCTGGAGGCTTTTCAAAGTAAAGCAGAAGCGAGTAGAAATTCATTAGCAGCTGCAGCATAATGAAATAAACCAGTGACAAACCACACAGTATCATCATGACCATTGTCCAGTTCCTTGTTGTTATATAATGAATACTTCAATTCAAAAAGAAGGCCCAACACAGATATGGAATCAGTGAGCACAATGTAGAAAATAACTGATACAACTTATGCCATAACATCTTTAAATCAGTGTAATTCAGTTTGTCTTAATACCACTAAATAATGTCCGAAGCAAACAGACGCGCAAGTATCACAACTTTATGAGTTGGCACCGTGCCAAGAAAATTGAAAGGTACGTCAGAGCAGTAGAAAAGCCAAAAATCTTCAAATTTACCCCTTTCTCTTGCCCCACGTTGGGCACCAATTATCTGTCGAGGGTTTAGATTGCGGGGTGACAATAAAACCCTGGCAGATGTATTGTTAACCTCCTTTCCCCCCCACTTCCCCCTTTTGCCCCTCCCTCTCCCCCCTTCCCACTCAGGACAGGCGATCAGGAGGGAAAGAAGGCCAGAGAGAAGAGAGTTGGAAAAAATTAAAGATGTTTTACTAATGCTACTAATAAGAATAGAGAAAATAATACAAAAATATACAAAACCAATCTTGAAAGTCTCAGCAACTGCAGAGCCGGCACCCAGAGTCCTGGATTGGACTCTGCAGCCAACCTGAGCTGGATTCAGTCTGTCACTGGCCTCAGTTTGCAGGGACGACTAGCAAGGACCTCTGCTAATGTCAGCCATGAGGAAAAGGGAAAAGGAAAAGGGAAAAAAGGGCCGAGATCCTCATGATCTCCCACTTTTATATGAAGTATTCATGTGAATGGAATGTTATACACAGTTGGTCAGTTTCTTGCTCACCAGTTTCTCGTTGCCCCTCTCACGAGATGTCCATCCGTGCTTATCGATAAGTTTGCATTCCATTGCTAGGTTTGCCAAAACATGTGTCTGGTTCTTCAGGAAAATGGAGTTAAGATGAAGGCTTTAGCTGAAAGGCAAATTCACCAAAATAGAAACTTGTTTTTGACAAAACCAGGACACCCTGTGAACGCGACTCTGTGACTCTCTGACATCTGTGACTCTGACTCCGTGACTGTGACTCTGTGACATACGTGACCCTGTGATCGTGACTCTGTGACCATAACTATGATTCTGTGAATCTGACCCCGTGTTTGTGACTTTGTGACTCTGTGTCATCTGTGACTCTGTGACATCTGTGACTCTGTGACTGTGTGACACTGGCTCTGTGACTTTGTGACTCAGTGACTCTGTGACGTCTGGGACTCTGGGACTATGTGACTAGGACTCTGGGACTTTGTGATTCTGGCTCTGTGTATGTGACTCTGTGACTCAGTGACTATGTGACAATGTGAAATTCTTACTGTGATTGTGTGACTGGGACTCTGCGACTGGGACTTTGTCTCTGTGATTCTGACTCTGTGACTCTGATTGTGACAATGTGATTCTGTGACTATGTGACACTGTGATGATGTGACAATGTGACTCTGTGACACTGTGACTCTCTGATTATGTACACGGTAACTGTGACTCTGTGATTGTGACTCTTTACTGTGACTGTGACCCAGTGCTTTGACTCTGTGACCGTGACTCTATGACTATGTGTCTGACCCCGTGACTGTGACTCTGTGAATTATATGACCCTGTGACTGTGACTCTGTGACCACAACTATGACTGTGTGACTCTGCGACATCTGTGACTCTGTGTCATCTGTGACTCTGTGACTCTGAACCTGTGACTGTGACTCTGTGACATCTGTGACTTTAGGCCATCTGTGACTCTGTGACCACAACTATGACTCTGTAACTCTGACCCCATGATTGTGACTCTGTGACATCTGTGACTTTAGGTCATCTGTGACTCTGTGACTGTGATTGTGTGACTGCTACTCTTTCACTGTGTCCCTGTGACTCTGTGACTGTGACTCTGTGATCATAACTATGACTCTGTGAATCTGACCCCGTGATTGTGACTCTGTGACTCTGTGATATCTGTGACTCTGTGTCATCTGTGACTCTGTACCCGTGACTGTGACTCTGTGACATATGTGACACTGTGACTCTGACTCAGTGAACAGAACTATCTCTGTGACTCTGAACCTGTGACTGTGACTCTGTGACATATGTGACTCTGTGACCATAACTATGACTCTGTGACTCTGACTCTGTGACCGTGACTCGGGGATTCTGTGACACCTGTGACTCTGTGTCATCTGTCACTTTGTGACTGTGACTCTGTGACACTGACCCTGTGACTGTGACTCTGTGACATATGTGACTGTGTGACTGTGACTCTGTGACCACAACTATGACTCTGTGACTCTGACCCCGTGATTGTGACTCTGTGACTCTGTGATTTCACACTGTGATTCTGGGACTATGACTCTGTGACTGTGTGACAATGTGACTTTGTGACACTGTGACTCTGTGACTGACTCTCTGATTATGTACACTGTGACTGTGACTCTGTGATTGTGACTCTTTACTGTGACTGTGACCCTGTGACTTAGACTCTCTGACCGTGACTCTGTGACTCTGACCCCATGACTGTGACTCTGTGACATCTGTGACTCTGTGACTGTGACTCTGTGACCATAACCATGACTCTGTGACTCTGACCCCGTGACCGTGACTCTGTGACATCTGTGACTCTGTGTCAACTGTGACTCAGTGACTGTGACTGTGTGACACTGGCTCTGTGACTTTGTGACTCAGTGACTCTGTGACATCTGGGACTCTGGGACTATGTGACTGGGACTCTGGGACTTTGCGATTCTGGCTCTGTGTTTGTGACTCTGTGACTCAGTGACTATGTGACAATGTGAAATTCTTACCGTGATTGTGTGACTGAGACTCTGTGACTGGGACTTTGACTCTATAATTCTGACTCTGTGACTCTGTGATTTCACATTGTGATTCTGGGACTATGACTCTGTGACAGTGTGACACTGTGACTCTGTGACTGACTCTCTGATTATGTACAATGTGACTGTGACTCTGTAATTGTGACTCTTTACTGTGACTGTGACTCTGTGACTTAGACTCTGGTCAAACCATGCCCAGACTTGGGGCCAAAGTGGCCCAAAGTCTCCAAGAGACAAGTCGGGAAGAATGATATGGGACAGAGGGAGAAAGCGAAGGGAGCAGCAGAAAGGGAAGGAAGAACAAAAAGTAGTGTTGGGCTGCAGGAGTGAGATGGAGGAATTGAAAGAAAAGAGGCAGGAAGCAGGAGAGTGAGAGAAAAGGAAAGAAGAGAGGAAAGAAGAGACATGCAGGCAGACGAGGGGTTAGTGAGAGAGGATGGGACAGAAAACAGGATGAGAAAGAAATAAGGCAGGGAAGGACAGGCAAGGACAGGCAAGGCTAGGCTGCAGGACTTTTTTTTGCTTTATAGTTTCTAGCACATTTGTCTTCAGACGAGGAGGAAAGCCATAAGACCTTATGGATTAGGCCCAAGCAAAAACCCCAGCTACTTGAGACACTTAGACTTAGCCTAAAATATAAAGATCTCTCCATAAGGATGGTTTTTATACTGTACTTCCACAATCTGCTGGATACAGTATCCTAGATAGAGAATCCTAGATACAGCATCCTAGCTACAGTATCCTTGATACAGCATCCCAGATACAACATCCTCTATACAGCATACCAAATACAGCATCCTAGATACAGCAACCCATATACAACATGCTAGATACAGCATCCTAGATACAGCATACCAAATACAACATTCTAGATACGTCATCATATATGTAGCATCCAAGATACAGCATCCCACATACAGTATCCCACATACACCATCCTAGATACAGTACCCTAGACATAGCATCCCAAATACAGGATTCTAGATACATCAACCTGGATACAGCATAGAAGATAAACATCCCAGATACAGCATCCTAGATACAACATCCCGGATACAGTATGCCGGTTACATCATCCCAGATACAGAACACAGAAAGAGCATCCTGAATACAGCATCCTAGATACAGCAACCCCGATACATTATGCTAGATGCAGCATACCAGATACGGCATCCCAAATACAGCATCCCAGATACAACATCCTACATACAGCATCCCAGATGCAGCATCTGAGATACAGCATGCTAGATATAGTATCCTAGATAGAACATCCCAGATACAGCATCCTAGATACAGCATCACAGATACACCATCGTAGATACAGCATCCCCAATACAGCATCCCAGATACCGTATGCTAGATACAGTGTCCCAGATATAGCATTCCAGATACATCATCCCAGATACAACATCCTAGATACAGCATCCCAGATACAGTCTCCTAGATACAGAATCCTAGATACAGCATCCTAGCTGCAGTATCCTTGATAAAGGATCCCAGATACAACATCCTCTAAATAGCATCACAAATACAGCATCCAAGATACAGCATCCGAGATACAGAATCCCAGAGATGGCATCCCAAATACAGCATCACAGATACAGCATCCTAGATAAAGCATCCTAAATACAGCATGTCAAATACAGCATGCTAGATAGAGCATCCCATTTACAGCATCCTAGATACAGTATGCTAGATGCAGGATCCCAGATACACCATAGTAGATACAGCATCCCCGATACAGCATCCAAAACAGAGCATCCTAGATACAGTATCCCAGATATAGCATCCCAGATACAGCATCCTCAATACAGCAACCCAGATACATTATTCCAGATAGAGTATCCCAGATACAGCATCCTAGATACAGCTTCCCGATACAGCATTCCGGATATAGCAGCCTAGATACAGCATCCCCGATACAGCGTCCTAGGTACACCATCCCATATACAGAATCCCAGATACAGCACCCTAGATACACCATCCTAGATACAGTATGCTACATACAGCGTTCCCGATACAGCATCCCAGATATGGCGTCCTAGATACAGCATTGTAGATACAGCATCCCAGGTACAGTATCCCAGATACAGCATCCTAGATACACCATACCATATACAGCATCCCAAATACAGCATCCTAGATACACCATTCTAGTTCCAGTATGCTACATACAGTGTCCCCGATACAGCGTCCCAGATATAGCGTCCTAGATACAGCATCCCAGATACAGAATCCTCGATATAGCATACCAGATACAGTATCGCAGATAGAGTATCCCAGATACAGCATCCTAGATACAGCTCCCCGATACAGCATTCCGGATACAGCATCCCAGATACAGCATCCTAGGTACAGCATCCAGGATACAGCATACCGGATAGAGCATCACAGATACAACATCCCAGATACAACATCCTAGATACATAATACAGGATACAGCATCGCAGACATAGCATCCCAGATATACCATCCCAGATACAGTATCCCAGATACAGTATCCTAGATACAGCATCCCGGATACAGCATCTCGGATACATCATGTTAGATACAGCATCCCAGATTCGGAATACCAAATACCGCATCTCAGACACAGCATCCAGGATACAGCATTCAGGATACAGCATCCTAGATACAGCATCCTACGTACAGCATAGAGGATACAGCAGCCAGGATACAGCATCGGAGATACAGCATCCCAAAATCAGCATCCAGGATACAGCATCCCGGATACAGCATCCCAGATATAGCATCCCAGATAGGAAACACCGACACAGCATCCGAGATACAGTATCCCAGATACACCATCCTAGCTACAGGATCCCAGATAGAACATCACAGATATAGCAACCCAGATTCAGCATCCCGGATACACCATCCTAGATACAGCACCCGAGATATAGCATCCTAGATACAGCACGCCAGATACAACATGCCAGATACAGCATCCTAGATGCATCACCTTAAATACAGCATCTATGATACAGCATCCCAGATACAGAATCCTAGATATAACATAAATGCATAATCCTAGATACAGCATCCTAGATAGAGTATCCCAGATATCTCATCCTAGATACAGCATCCAGGATACAGCATCCTGGATACACCATCCTAGATACAGCAACCAAGACACAACATCCTATATACAGCACCCTAGATACATGATCTTAGATACAGCATCCCATACACAGCATCCTAGATACAGCATCCCGGATACAGCATCCTAGATACAGCACGCCAGATACAGCACGCCAGATACAGCATCCTAGATGCATCACCCTAAATACAGCATCCAGGATACAGTAACCCAGATACAGATTCCTAGATACAGCATCCAGGATACAGTAACCCAGATACAGATTCCTAGATACAACATCCTAAATGCATCATCCTAGATAAAGCATCCTAGATACAATATCCCTGATACAGCATCCAACACACAGCATCCTAGACAGAGTATCCCAGATACAGCATCCTAGACACAGCATACTAGATATAGCACCCTAGATATAATATACCAGATACAGTATCCCAGATTAAGCATCCCAGAAACAGCACCCTAGATATAGCATCCCAGATACAGCAACCTAGATACAATATCCCAGATACAATATCCCCGATACAGCATCGTAGATACATCATCCTAGATACGTCATCCAGGATACAGCATCCTAGATACAGTATCCTGGATACAGAATCCTAGATACAGCATTCCGGATATGGAATCCCAAATACCACATCTCAGAATCAGCATCCCAGATACAGCATACTAGATACAGCATCCTACGTACAGCATCCCAAATACAGCATCCTAGATACAATATTCCAGATACAGAATCCCAGATAAAGCACCCTAGATATAGCATCCCAGATACAGCATCCTAGATACAGCACCCTAGATATAGCATCCCAGATACAGTATCCTAGATACAGCATCCAGGATACAGCATCCCAGATACAGCATCCCTGATACAGCATCCCGGATACAGGACGCCAGATACAGCACGCCAGATACAGCATCCCAGATACAGCATCCTAGATACAGTATCCCGGATAGAGCATCCCAGATACAGCATCCCGGATACAGCATCCCGTATACAGGACGCCGTATACAGCATCCCAGAAACAGAATCCTAGATATAACATCCTAAATGCATCATCCTAGATACAGCATCCTAGATACAATATCCCAGATATAGTATCCCAGATACAGCATCCTAGATAGAGCATCCCAAATACAGCATCCTATATACAGCATCCTATATAGAGCATCCTAGATACAGCACCCTAGATATAATATCCCAAATACAGTATCCCAGATACAGCATCCCAGATACAGCACCCTAGATATAGCATCCCAGATACAGCATCCTAGATACAGCATCCCAGATACAATATCCCACATACAGTATCCCCGATACAGCATACCAGATACAGCAACCTAGATCGAGTACCCTAGATATAGCAACCCAGATACAGCATCCTAGATACAGAATCCACGATACAGCATCTAAGATACAGCATCCTGGATACAGTATCCCAAATACGGAAACCTAGATACAGCATCCAGGATACAGTATCTCGGATAAACCATCCCGGATACAGCATCCCGGACACATCATGCTACATACAGCATCCAGGATACGGAATCCCAAATACAGCATCCTAGATACAGCAACCAGGATACAGCATCCCAGATACAGCATCCCAGACACACCACCCTAGATACAGCACCCTAGATACAGCACCCTAGATATAATATCCCAGATACAGTATCCCAGATACAGAATCCTACATAGAGGATCCCACATACAGCATCCTAGATAAATCACCCTAGATACAACATCCAGGATACAGCATCTTGGACACAGAATTCCGGATACATCATTCAAGATACAGCATCCGAGATACGGAGTCCGAAATATCACATCTCACATACAGCGTCCTAGATAAAGCATCCAGGATACAGCATCCCAGATACAGCATCCCAGAATCAGCATCCAGGATACAGCATCCCGGATACAGCATCTCGGATACAGAATCCCAGATAGGGAAACGCAGATACATCATCCGAGATACAGTATCCCATATACAGCATCCTAGCTACAGGATCCCAGATAGAAGATCACAGATACAGCATCCTGGATACAGCAACCCAGATACAGCATCCTAGATACTGCATCCAGGATATAGCATCCAAGATACAGCATCCCAGATACAGAATCCTAGATACAGCATCCCGGATACAGCATCTCGGATACAGCATCTCGGTTACAGCATTCCGGATACGGCATCCAGGATACAGCATCCCAGAATCAGCCTCCAGGATACAGCATGCCGGATACAGCATCCTAGATACAGCATCCCAGATACAGCATCCCAGATACAGCATCCTAGATACTGCATCCAGGATATAGCATCCAAGATACAGCATCCCAGATACAGAATCCTAGATACAGCATCCCGGATACAGCATCTCGGATACAGCATCTCGGATACAGCATCTCGGTTACAGCATTCCGGATACAGCATCCAGGATACAGCATCCCAAATACAGCATGCTAGATACAGCATGCAGGATACAGCATCCAGGATACAGCATCCAGGATACAGCATCCTGGATACAACATCCTGGATACAGCATTTCAGATACACCATCCCAGATACGGTATCCCAAATACCGCATCTCAGATACAGCATCCAGGATACAGCATCTTAGATACAGCATCCTAGATACAGCTCCCTAGTTAAAGAATCCTAGATACAGCATCCCGGATACAACATCTCCGATACACCATCCTGGTTACAGAATTCTGGATACAGCATCCTAGATACAGCATCCCAGATAGGGAAACCCAGATACAGCATCTGAGATACAGTATCCCAGATACAGCATCCTAGCTACAGGATTCCGGATGGAACATCACAGATACAGCATCCCAGACACGGCATCCCAGATACGACATCGTAGATACGGCATCCTAGATACAGCATCCCAGATACAGAATCCTAGATACAGCACCCTAGATATAGCATCCCAAATACAGCATCCTAAATACAGCATCGTACATACAGCATCCTAGATACATCACCATTGATAAAGCATCCAGGATACAGCATCCCAGATACAGCATCCCAGATACAGCATCCAAGATACAGCATCCCAGATACAGCACCCTAGATATAATATCCCAGATACAGTATCCCAGATACAGAATCCTACATAGAACATCTGTCACAGAGGCAACCCACAGGTCAATTTAAGGGACAACAAGGTCCAAAACCAACTTTTCTTAGACCGGCGAGGAACAGGGTTTTAGCACTCCAAAAGTGACTTAAATACAGGTTCAGATATCAGTTGAGGAAATTATTGAGAGGGGCGGTCCTCAGAGTGCATGCACGTGGCTCCACTCAAAACAATGCCGGAGCCATCCCCGAGTCCCGGAGGAGTACACACTTGCCTAAACATGGTGTGGGATTATTTTTATAGAGATACACGTACTCGTAGTGAGTACGGAAAGTGTGCACTCACGATTCCGCGAGAGTAAATTTATAATACGCTCGCAGTCCTGCGAGAGTTATTTTACACGTGCAAATGTGCACGGAATCCTACACGTGCTTATGTGGAAGCACGGGAGGAAAATACACTCGCGATTGTGCGAGGGGCTCTCAGCGGCCACTCACGATTGTGCGAGGAATAAAATACTTGTGCAAATGTGCACGGAAAGAAAATACACCCGCGATTCTGCGAGGATTAATATTACACACGCTCATATGGAGCGCGGAAAGTTATACGTGCAAATGTGCACGAAAAGTATAAATATACTCGCGATCCTGCGAGAAGTTTACTTACACCCATGGTGGCGAGGCAAGCGGAGTCTCCAACCCAGGGAGGGGGCTCTCCTGGCAGCAGTGGCTAAGCTCGTACTCCGAGAGACCCCCACACAAAATGGGGCCTGGGTCTCGACGAGAGTCCCATTTTTGTCTGATCAGATCTGACTGTAGGCACTCTAGAAGCTTCTCTGCACCCCCCACACTGGCTGTGGGTGCCCCTGAAGCCTCCAAACATCCCCCACACTGGGGCGGCTCAGTGTGCCTTGGCACTCCCTTCTTCTAATGTCCCAGGAGCCAGGGTGCTCTGGGCCAAACAAAAGAAGCTGTTAGCCTCAAGTAGCAGAGGAAGAGGGAGATGTGCCATACTGAAGGAGGGAGGGGGGTTGCAATCTGCCACAACATCCCACCTACAGCATCCTAGATACATCACCCTAGGTACAACATCCAGGATACAGCATCGTGGACATAGTATCCTGGATACATCATTCAAGATACAGCATCCGAGATACGGAGTCCGAAATACCGCATCTCACATACAGCGTCCTAGATAAAGCATCCAGGATACAGCATCCCAGATACAGCATCCCAGAATCAGCCTCCAGGATACAGCATGCTGGATACAGCATCCTAGATACAGCATCCCAGATACAGCATCCCAGATACAGCATCCTAGATACTGCATCCAGGATATAGCATCCAAGATACAGCATCCCAGATACAGAATCCTAGATACAGCATCCCGGATACAGCATCTCGGATACAGCATCTCGGTTACAGCATTCCGGATACAGCATCCAGGATACAGCATCCCAAATACAGCATCTTAGATACAGCATGCAGGATACAGCATCCAGGATACAGCATCCAGGATACAGCATCCCGGATACATCATCCTGGATACAGCATTTCAGATACACCATCCCAGATACGGCATCCCAAATACCGCATCTCAGATACAGCATCCAGGATACAGCATCTTAGATACAGCAACCTAGATACAGCTCCCTAGTTAAAGAATCCTAGATACAGCATCCCGGATACAACATCTCCGATACACCATCCTGGTTACAGAATCCCGGATACAGCATCCTAGATACAGCATCCAGGATATAGCATCCAGGATACAGCATCCCAAATACAGCATCCTACATACAGCATCCAGGATACAGCATCCAGGATACAGCATCTCAGATACGCCATCCCAGATACGAAATCCCAAATACCACATCTCAGATACAGCATCCAGGATACAGCAACCTAGATACAGCACCCTAGATACAGCACCCTAGATACAGCATCCAGGATACAGCATCCAGGATACAGCATCCCAGATACAGCATCCCGGATACAGCATCCCCGATACAGCATCCCAAGCAGAGCATCCTCGAAACAGCATCCCAGATTCAGCATGCCGGATACACCATCCTAGATACAGCATCCAAGATACAGCATCCTATATACAGCACTCTAGATACATCATCCTAGATACATCATCTTAGATACAGCATCCCAGATACAGCATCCTAGATACAGCATCCCAGAAACAGAATCCTAGATATAACATCCTAAATGCATCATCCTAGATACAGCATCCTAGATACAATATCCCAGATATAGTATCCCAGATACAGCATCCTAGATAGAGCATCCCGAATAAAGAATCCTATATACAGCATCCTATATAGAGAATACTAGATACAGCACCCTAGATATGATATCCCAAACGCAGTATCCTAGATACTGCATCCCAGATACAGCACCCTAGGTACAATATCCCGTGATACAGTATCCCAGATACAGCATCCTAGATACAACATCCCAAATACAGCATCCTAGATACAGAATCCTAGATACAGCATCCCGGATACATCATGCTAGATAAAGAATCCCAGATATGGAATCCCAAATATAACATCTCAGATTCAGCATTCTATTTACAGCCTCCTAGATAAAGCATCCTACATACAGCATCCCAAATACAGCATCCTAGATACAATATTCCAGATACGGTATCCGAGATACAGCACCCTAGATACAGCACCCTAGATATAGCATCCTAGATACAGCATCATAGATACAGCATCCTAGATACAATATCCCAGATACAGTATACCCGATACAGCATCCCAGATACAGCATCTTAGATACAGTACCCTAGATATAGCAACCCAGATACAGCATCCTAGATACAGAATCCAGGATACAGCATCCAGGATACAGCATCCCAAATAGAGCATCCTAGATACAGCATCTCGGATACACCATCCCGATTACAACATCGCGGATACAGCATCCTAGATAGAGCATCCCAGAATCAGCATCCAGTATACACCATCCCAGATACAGCATCCCAGATAGGGAAACCCACATACAGCATCCGAGATACATTATACCAGATCCAGCATCCTAGCTACAGGATCCCGTATAGAACATCACAGATACAGCACCCTGGATACAGCATCCCAGACACTGCATCCCAGATACGGCCTCCTAGATAAGGCATCCTAGATACAGCATCCCAGCTACAGCATCCTAGATACAGCACCATAGATAATATCCCAGATACAGTATCCAGGATACAGCATCCCAGATACGGCACCATAGATATAATATCCCAGATACAGTATCCCAGATACAGCATCCTAGATACAGCACCCTAGATAAAATATTCCAGATACAGTATTCCAGATACAGCATCCTAGATACAGCATCTCTAATACAGCATCCTAGATTAATCATCCTAGATACAGCATCCAGGATACAGCATCCAGATACAGGATCGCGGATACATAATGCTAGATACAGCATCCCAGATATGGAATCCCAAATACCACATCTCAGATTCAGCATCCTAGATACAGCATACTAGATACAGCACCCTAGATATAGCATCCCAGATACAGCATCTTATATACAGCATCCTAGATACAATATCCCAGATACAGTATCCATGATACAGCATACCAGATAGCGCATCCTAGATACAGCATCCCGGATACAGCATCCCAGAATCAGCATCCAGGATACAGCATCCCGGATACAGCATTTCGGATACAGCGTCCTAGATACAGCATCCCCGATACAGCATCCCAAGTAGAGCATCCACGAAACAGCATCCCAGATTCAGCAAGCCGGATACACCATCGTAGATACATCATCTTAGATACAGCATCCCAGATACAGCATCCTAGATACAGCATCCCAGAAACAGAATACTAGATATAACATCCTAAATGCATCATCCTAGATACAGCATCCTAGATACAATATCCCAGATATAGTATCCCAGATACAGCATCCTAGATAGAGCATCCCAAATAAAGAATCCTATATACAGCATCCTATATAGAGAATCCTAGATACAGCACCCTAGATACAGCACTGGTGTCCTGACAGGCCCAGGAAGGATTCTTGTCCCCAAAGTCCATGAGCTCAGAGGCATTTGGGCACTCTCAGAAGTCCGGGAGATGGCTCCAGGTGGAGGGAGGATAGGATAGGATAGGATAGGATAGGATAGGATAGGATAGGATAGGATAGGATAGGATAGGATAGGATAGGATAGGATAGGATAGGATAGGATAAGATAGGATAGGATAGGATAGGATAGGATAGGAGAGGAGAGGAGAGGGTTTGGGCAGGTCCTGGGAGGGCGTGAGCAGCCTGTGGGACAAGGAGCCAGGTTTGTCTCACATGCTCAGGGAACAGCCGATCGCCAGCACTGGGGTCAGGAAGGAATTTTTTCCCCCGCGGCAGATTGGCATTGGTCCCCGGGGGTTTTTTGCCTTCCTCTGCAGCATGGAGCATGACCACTTTGCAGAGCTCCACTGGGCCCTTTTGGCTCGGTTCCTACCTGCTGCTCAAACACCAGGAAGATGGCCTCTTGTGCCCTGCAGCTGGGGGGAGGAAGGCTTTTTTTTCCCCCCATGTGGGACACCAAGCGTCTCTGGGGGTTTTTTGCCTTTCTCTGCAGCCTTGAGCATGGCCCGCTTGCCACGGCTTCTTTGGGCCATTTGGGCTGGGTGCCTGCTGCTCCACGAGGTGGCCCTAAACTTAGCTAGAACAGCCTACCTAAACCAGCATAGAACAACTCACCTAAAGCAACCTTCAACAACTGGAACTTCAACAAACAACCTTGAAGAAGCTAAAGCAATCTACCTTCCAAATCTTCAAAGAACCGGACCTGAACAACCAAACAAGAACCTGAAACAACCTATACCATATGACCTGAAACAAGGTAAATCAAGGTGAAGCAAGCAACCTAAAGCAAAACCAAACTAGCAGCCTTCCATGATGTGAAAGAAGCAAGCTTAAACAACATGAAAGCTCTGCCAAACGGACAGCCTCCAAAGACACAAGCAGCCTGATAGAGCATAACACCTGTGAAAGAACACGCCACAAAAAAACCCAAGCAACCTAAAGCAAGGAAAGGAGGGGAAAGGTAAGGAGTGGAAAGGAAAGGAGCGGAAAGGAAAGGAGCGGAAAGGAAAGGAAAGGAAAGGAAAGGAAAGGCCACAGAAGAAGGAGATGAGAGGAGAAGAGAGGAGAGGGCAACAAAAGAAAACAAACTAAAAAACAAATAAGACTAAAAAAATGAAATAAAATAAATTAAAAAATGAAACAGTTGTATCCATTGTGTTATGTGTCCTTGAAAGTGCTTTTGGAGCTGATATTCCCCTGTCCTTTCAGGCAAATAGTATTTTTGTTATTTGACTCACTATGGGGAGAGAGGAAAAGGGAAAAAGAGGAGAAGGGAGAGGAGAGGAGAGGAGAGGAGAGGAGAGGAGAGGAGAGGAGAGGAGAGGAGAGGAGAGGAGAGGAGAGGAGAGGAGAGGAGAGGAGAGGAGAGGAGAGGAGAGGAGAGGAGAGGAGAGGAGAGGAGAGGAGAGGAGAGGAGAGGAGAGGAGAGGAAAGGAGAGGAGAGGAGAGGAGAGGAGAGGAGAGGAGAGGAGAGGAGAGGAGAGGAGAGGAGAGGGAATAAGGCTGGACTGACAACAAATCCAGACTCTATTTTTGCAAAAAAGGGCCATGGTTAGGTTGATTACTCCCCTGTCTTGTAGGTACAGTGAGTGATTTGGGGCCAGCAGCTCAAGGGCTTCCTCCAAAGGGTGCTGGACCGAGCGGGGGTGGGCGGGGCTGCACATGGGGGCTCTGTCACCCCCACATCACAATGCCAGCACCCAGCAATGCTGAGGTCACAATGCCCCGGGGCACTATAAAAGGGAGCAGCCTCCCGTGCCCACCGCCAGAGCTGGCCGGGGGGCAGCCCCAACACATCCCCGAGGAAGCACTGGAGCAGCTGGTGGAATCACAGGGCAGGGATGAAGGGAGGAAGACCTTGCATGAGGCTGCTGGAGGCTCTCCGCTGCAAGACAACCTGCTGACAGAGCCACCACCTTCCAAACTCGTCGGATGCTTGGAAACACTTCTCAACCGGATAGCAGTGGCAAGAGCAAAGGAGTGTTGCCCTCTTGAGAAGCATGGCAGAGCTCATCATCCTCATGCCCTACAGGAGCAGGCTCAGGAGCTTTAAGAGAGAGGATGTAGAGGGGTTGCAGTGCTTTGGAACACCCACTGGTGTCCTGACAGGCCCAGGAAGGATTCTTGTTCCCAAAGTCCATGAGCTCAGAGGCATTTGGGCACTCTCGGATGTCCGGGAGATGGCTCCAGGTGGAGGGAGGATAGGAGAGGATAGGAGAGGATAGGGTTTGTGCAGGTCCTGGGAGGGCGTGAGCAGCCTGTGGGACAAGGAGCCAGGTTTGTCTCACATGCTCAGGGAACAGCCGATCGCCAGCACTGGGGTCAGGAAGGAATTTTTTCCCCCGGGGCAGATTGGCATTGGTCCCCAGCGGTTTTTTTGCCTTCCTCTGCAGCATGGAGCATGACCACTTTGCAGAGCTCCACTGGGCCCTTTTGGCTCGGTTCCTACCTGCTGCTCAAGCACCAGGAAGATGGCCTCTCGTGCCCTGAAGCTGGGGGGAGGAAGGCTTTTTTTTCCCCCCATATGGGACACCAAGCGTCTCTGGGGGTTTTTTGCCTTTCTCTGCAGCCTTGAGCATGGCCCGCTTGCCATGGCTTCTTTGGGCCATTTGGGCTGGGTGCCTGCTGCTCCACGAGGTGGCCTTAAACTTAGCTACAACAGCCTTCCTAAACCAGCATAGAACAACTCACCTAAAGCAACCTTCAACAACTGGAAACAACCAACCTTGAAGAAGCTAAAGCAATCTACCTTCCAAATCTTCAAAGAACCGGACCTGAACAACCAAACAAGAACCTGAAACAACCTATACCATATGACCTGAAACAAGGTAAATCAAGGTGAAGCAAGCAACCTAAAGCAAAACCAAACTAGCAGCCTTCCATGATGTGAAAGAAGCAAGCTTAAACAACATGAAAGCTCTGCCAAACGGACAGCCTCCAAAGACACAAGCAGCCTGATAGAGCATAACACCTGTGAAAGAACACGCCACAAAAAAACCCAAGCAACCTAAAGCAAGGAAAGGAGGGGAAAAGTAAGGAGTGGAAAGGAAAGGAGCGGAAAGGAAAGGAAAGGAAAGGCCACAGAAGAAGGAGATGAGAGGAGAAGAGAGGAGAGGGCAACAAAACAAAACAAACTAAAAAACAAATAAGACTAAAAAAATGAAATAAAATAAATTAAAAAATGAAACAGTTGTATCCATTGTGTTATGTGTCCTTGAAAGTGCTTTTGGAGCTGATATTCCCCTGTCCTTTCAGGCAAATAGTATTTTTGTTATTTGACTCACTATGGGGAGAGAGGAAAAGGGAAAAAGAGGAAAAGGGAGAGGGAGGAGAGGAGAGGAGAGGAGAGGAGAGGAGAGGAGAGGAGAGGAGAGGAGAGGAGAGGAGAGGAGAGGAGAGGAGAGGAGAGGAGAGGAGAGGAGAGGAGAGGAGAGGAGAGGAGAGGAGAGGAGAGGAGAGGAGAGGAGAGGAGAGGAGAGGAGAGGAGAGGAGAGGAGAGGAGAGGAGATAAGGCTGGACTGACAACAAATCCAGACTCTATTTTTGCAAAAAAGGGCCATGGTTAGGTTGATTACTCCCCTGTCTTGTAGGTACAGTGAGTGATTTGGGGCCAGCAGCTCAAGGGCTTCCTCCAAAGGGTGTTGGACAGAGCGGGGGTGGGCGGGGCTGCACATGGGGGCTCTGTCACCCCCACGTCACAATGCCAGCACCCGGCAACGCTGAGGTCACAATGCCCCGGGGCACTATAAAAGGGAGCAGCCTCCCGTGCCCACCGCCAGAGCTGGCCCGGGGGCAGCCCCAACACATCCCCGAGGAAGCACTGGAGCAGCTGGTGGAATCACAGGGCAGGGATGAAGGGAGGAAGACCTTGCATGAGGCTGCTGGAGGCTCTCTGCTGCAAGACAACCTGCTGACAGAGCCACCACCTTCCAAACTCGTCGGATGCTTGGAAACACTTCTCAACCGGATAGCAGTGGCAAGAGCAAAGGAGTGTTGCCCTCTTGAGAAGCATGGCAGAGCTCATCATCCTCATGCCCTACAGGAGCAGGCTCAGGAGCTGTAAGAGAGAGGATGTAGAGGGGTTGCAGTGCTTTGGAACACCCACTGGTGTCCTGACAGGCCCAGGAAGGATTCTTGTTCCCAAAGTCCATGAGCTCAGAGGCATTTGGGCACTCTCGGATGTCCGGGAGATGGCTCCAGGTGGAGGGAGGATAGGAGAGGATAGGAGAGGATAGGGTTTGGGCAGGTCCTGGGAGGGCGTGAGCAGCCTGTGGGACAAGGAGCCAGGTTTGTCTCACATGCTCAGGGAACAGCCGATCGCCAGCACTGGGGTCAGGAAGGAATTTTTTCCCCCGCGGCAGATTGGCATTGGTCCCCGGGGGTTTTTTGCCTTCCTCTGCAGCATGGAGCATGACCACTTTGCAGAGCTCCACTGGGCCCTTTTGGCTCGGTTCCTACCTGCTGCTCAAGCACCAGGAAGATGGCCTCTCGTGCCCTGAAGCTGGGGGGAGGAAGGCTTTTTTTTCCCCCCATATGGGACACCAAGCGTCTCTGGGGGTTTTTTGCCTTTCTCTGCAGCCTTGAGCATGGCCCGCTTGCCATGGCTTCTTTGGGCCATTTGGGCTGGGTGCCTGCTGCTCCACGAGGTGGCCTTAAACTTAGCTACAACAGCCTACCTAAACCAGCATAGAACAACTCACCTAAAGCAACCTTCAACAACTGGAAACAACCAACCTTGAAGAAGCTAAAGCAATCTACCTTCCAAATCTTCAAAGAACCGGACCTGAACAACCAAACAAGAACCTGAAACAACCTATACCATATGACCTGAAACAAGGTAAATCAAGGTGAAGCAAGCAACCTAAAGCAAAACCAAACTAGCAGCCTTCCATGATGTGAAAGAAGCAAGCTTAAACAACATGAAAGCTCTGCCAAACGGACAGCCTCCAAAGACACAAGCAGCCTGATAGAGCATAACACCTGTGAAAGAACACGCCACAAAAAAACCCAAGCAACCTAAAGCAAGGAAAGGAGGGGAAAAGTAAGGAGTGGAAAGGAAAGGAGCGGAAAGGAAAGGCCACAGAAGAAGGAGATGAGAGGAGAAGAGAGGAGAGGGCAACAAAACAAAACAAACTAAAAAACAAATAAGACTAAAAAAATTAAATAAAATAAATTAAAAAATGAAACAGTTGTATCCATTGTGTTATGTGTCCTTGAAAGTGCTTTTGGAGCTGATATTCCCCTGTCCTTTCAGGCAAATAGTATTTTTGTTATTTGACTCACTATGGGGAGAGAGGAAAAGGGAAAAAGAGGAAAAGGGAGAGGGAGGAGAGGAGAGGAGAGGAGAGGAGAGGAGAGGAGAGGAGAGGAGAGGAGAGGAGAGGAGAGGAGAGGAGAGGAGAGGAGAGGAGAGGAGAGGAGAGGAGAGGAGAGGAGAGGAGAGGAGAGGAGAGGAGAGGAGAGGAGAGGAGAGGAGAGGAGAGGAGAGGAGAGGAGAGGAGAGGAGAGGAGAGGAGAGGAGAGGAGAGGAGAGGAGAGGAGAGGAGAGGAGAGGAGAGGAGAGGAGAGGAGATAAGGCTGGACTGACAACAAATCCAGACTCTATTTTTGCAAAAAAGGGCCATGGTTAGGTTGATTACTCCCCTGTCTTGTAGGTACAGTGAGTGATTTGGGGCCAGCAGCTCAAGGGCTTCCTCCAAAGGGTGTTGGACAGAGCGGGGGTGGGCGGGGCTGCACATGGGGGCTCTGTCACCCCCACGTCACAATGCCAGCACCCGGCAACGCTGAGGTCACAATGCCCCGGGGCACTATAAAAGGGAGCAGACTCCCGTGCCCACCGCCAGAGCTGGCCCGGGGGCAGCCCCAACACATCCCCGAGGAAGCACTGGAGCAGCTGGTGGAATCACAGGGCAGGGATGAAGGGAGGAAGACCTTGCATGAGGCTGCTGGAGGCTCTCTGCTGCAAGACAACCTGCTGACAGAGCCACCACCTTCCAAACTCGTCGGATGCTTGGAAACACTTCTCAACCGGATAGCAGTGGCAAGAGCAAAGGAGTGTTGCCCTCTTGAGAAGCATGGCAGAGCTCATCATCCTCATGCCCTACAGGAGCAGGCTCAGGAGCTGTAAGAGAGAGGATGTAGAGGGGTTGCAGTGCTTTGGAACACCCACTGGTCTCCTGACAGGCCCAGGAAGGATTCTTGTTCCCAAAGTCCATGAGCTCAGAGGCATTTGGGCACTCTCGGAAGTCCGGGAGATGGCTCCAGGTGGAGGGAGGATAGGAGAGGATAAGAGAGGATAGGGTTTGGGCAGGTCCTGGGAGGGCGTGAGCAGCCTGTGGGACAAGGAGCCAGGTTTGTCTCACATGCTCAGGGAACAGCCGATCGCCAGCACTGGGGTCAGGAAGGAATTTTTTCCCCCGCGGCAGATTGGCATTGGTCCCCGGGGGTTTTTTGCCTTCCTCTGCAGCATGGAGCATGACCACTTTGCAGAGCTCCACTGGGCCCTTTTGGCTCGGTTCCTACCTGCTGCTCAAGCACCAGGAAGATGGCCTCTCGTGCCCTGAAGCTGGGGGGAGGAAGGCTTTTTTTTCCCCCCATATGGGACACCAAGCGTCTCTGGGGGTTTTTTGCCTTTCTCTGCAGCCTTGAGCATGGCCCGCTTGCCATGGCTTCTTTGGGCCATTTGGGCTGGGTGCCTGCTGCTCCACGAGGTGGCCTTAAACTTAGCTACAACAGCCTACCTAAACCAGCATAGAACAACTCACCTAAAGCAACCTTCAACAACTGGAAACAACCAACCTTGAAGAAGCTAAAGCAATCTACCTTCCAAATCTTCAAAGAACCGGACCTGAACAACCAAACAAGAACCTGAAACAACCTATACCATATGACCTGAAACAAGGTAAATCAAGGTGAAGCAAGCAACCTAAAGCAAAACCAAACTAGCAGCCTTCCATGATGTGAAAGAAGCAAGCTTAAACAACATGAAAGCTCTGCCAAACGGACAGCCTCCAAAGACACAAGCAGCCTGATAGAGCATAACACCTGTGAAAGAACACGCCACAAAAAAACCCAAGCAACCTAAAGCAAGGAAAGGAGGGGAAAAGTAAGGAGTGGAAAGGAAAGGAGCGGAAAGGAAAGGAAAGGAAAGGCCACAGAAGAAGGAGATGAGAGGAGAAGAGAGGAGAGGGCAACAAAAGAAAACAAACTAAAAAACAAATAAGACTAAAAAAATGAAATAAAATAAATTAAAAAATGAAACAGTTGTATCCATTGTGTTATGTGTCCTTGAAAGTGCTTTTGGAGCTGATATTCCCCTGTCCTTTCAGGCAAATAGTATTTTTGTTATTTGACTCACTATGGGGAGAGAGGAAAAGGGAAAAAGAGGAAAAGGGAGAGGGAGGAGAGGAGAGGAGAGGAGAGGAGAGGAGAGGAGAGGAGAGGAGAGGAGAGGAGAGGAGAGGAGAGGAGAGGAGAGGAGAGGAGAGGAGAGGAGAGGAGAGGAGAGGAGAGGAGAGGAGAGGAGAGGAGAGGAGAGGAGAGGAGAGGAGAGGAGAGGAGAGGAGAGGAGAGGAGAGGAGAGGAGAGGAGAGGAGAGGAAATAAGGCTGGACTGACAACAAATCCAGACTCTATTTTTGCAAAAAAGGGCCATGGTTAGGTTGATTACTCCCCTGTCTTGTAGGTACAGTGAGTGATTTGGGGCCAGCAGCTCAAGGGCTTCCTCCAAAGGGTGCTGGACCGAGCGGGGGTGGGCGGGGCTGCACATGGGGGCTCTGTCACCCCCACGTCACAATGCCAGCACCCGGCAACGCTGAGGTCACAATGCCCCGGGGCACTATAAAAGGGAGCAGCCTCCCGTGCCCACCGCCACAGCTGGCCCGGAGGCAGCCCCAACACATCCCTGAGGAAGCACTGGAGCAGCTGGTGGAATCACAGGGCAGGGATGAAGGGAGGAAGACCTTGCATGAGGCTGCTGGAGGCTCTCCGCTGCAAGACAACCTGCTGACAGAGCCACCACCTTCCAAACTCGTCGGATGCTTGGAAACACTTCTCAACCGGATAGCAGTGGCAAGAGCAAAGGAGTGTTGCCTTCTTGAGAAGCATGGCAGAGCTCATCATCCTCATGCCCTACAGGAGCAGGCTCAGGAGCTGTAAGAGAGAGGATGTAGAGGGGTTGCAGTGCTTTGGAACACCCACTGGTCTCCTGACAGGCCCAGGAAGGATTCTTGTCCCCAAAGTCCATGAGCTCAGAGGCATTTGGGCACTCTCGGAAGTCCGGGAGATGGCTCCAGGTGGAGGGAGGATAGGAGAGGATAAGAGAGGATAGGGTTTGGGCAGGTCCTGGGAGGGCGTGAGCAGCCTGTGGGACAAGAAGCCAGGTCTGTCTCACATGCTCAGGGAACAGCCGATCGCCAGCACTGGGGTCAGGAAGGAATTTTTTCCCCCGGGGCAGATTGGCATTGGTCCCCGGGGGTTTTTTGCCTTCCTCTGCAGCATGGAGCATGACCACTTTGCAGAGCTCCACTGGGCCCTTTTGGCTCGGTTCCTACCTGCTGCTCAAGCACCAGGAAGATGGCCTCTCGTGCCCTGCAGCTGGGGGGAGGAAGGCTTTTTTTCCCCCCATATGGGACACCAAGCGTCTCTGGGGTTTTTTTTGTCTTTCTCTGCAGCCTTGAGCATGGCCCGCTTGCCACGGCTTCTTTGGGCCATTTGGGCTGGGTGCCTGCTGCTCCACGAGGTGGCCCTAAACTTAGCTAGAACAGCCTACGTAAACCAGCATAGAACAACTCACCTAAAGCAACCTTCAACAACTGGAAACAACCAACCTTGAAGAAGCTAAAGCAATCTACCTTCCAAATCTTCAAAGAACCGGACCTGAACAACCAAACAAGAACCTGAAACAACCTATACCATATGACCTGAAACAAGGTAAATCAAGGTGAAGCAAGCAACCTAAAGCAAAACCAAACTACCAGCCTTCCATGATGTGAAAGAAGCAAGCTTAAACAACATGAAAGCTCTGCCAAACGGACAGCCTCCAAAGACACAAGCAGCCTGATAGAGCATAACACCTGTGAAAGAACACGCCACAAAAAAACCCAAGCAACCTAAAGCAAGGAAAGGAGGGGAAAGGTAAGGAGTGGAAAGGAAAGGAGCGGAAAGGAAAGGAAAGGAAAGGAAAGGAAAGGCCACAGAAGAAGGAGATGAGAGGAGAAGAGAGGAGAGGGCAACAAAACAAAACAAACTAAAAAACAAATAAGACTAAAAAAATGAAATAAAATAAATTAAAAAATGAAACAGTTGTATCCATTGTGTTATGTGTCCTTGAAAGTGCTTTTGGAGCTGATATTCCCCTGTCCTTTCAGGCAAATAGTATTTTTGTTATTTGACTCACTATGGGGAGAGAGGAAAAGGGAAAAAGAGGAAAAGGGAGAGGGAGGAGAGGAGAGGAGAGGAGAGGAGAGGAGAGGAGAGGAGAGGAGAGGAGAGGAGAGGAGAGGAGAGGAGAGGAGAGGAGAGGAGAGGAGAGGAGAGGAGAGGGAGAGGAGAGGAGAGGAGAGGAGAGGAGAGGAGGGGAGGGGAGGAGGGAGGGGAGGGGAGGGGAGGGGAGGGGAGGGGAGGGGAGGGGAGGGGAGGGGAGGGGAGGGGAGGGGAGGGGAGGGGAGGGGAGGGGAGGGGAGGGGAGGGGAGGGGAGGGGAGGGGAGGGGAGGGGAGGGGAGGGGAGGGGAGGGGAGGGAGGGGAGGGGAGGGGAGGGGAGGGGAGGGGAGGGGAGGGGAGGGGAGGGGAGGGAGAGGAGAGGAGAGGAGAGGAGAGGAGAGGAGAGGAGAGGAGAGGAGAGGAGAGGAGAGGAGAGGAGAGGAGAGGAGAGGAGAGGAGAGGAGAGGAGAGGAGAGGAGAGGAGAGGAGAGGAGAGGAGAGGAGAGGAGAGGAGAGGAGAGGAGAGGAGGAGAGGAGAGGAGAGGAGAGGAGAGGAGAGGAGAGGAGAGGAGAGGAGAGGAGAGGAGAGGAGAGGAGAGGAGAGGAGAGGAGAGGAGAGGAAATAAGGCTGGACTGACAACAAATCCAGACTCTATTTTTGCAAAAAAGGGCCATGGTTAGGTTGATTACTCCCCTGTCTTGTAGGTACAGTGAGTGATTTGGGGCCAGCAGATCCAGGGCTTCCTCCAAAGGGTGCTGGACCGAGCGGGGGTGGTCGGGGCTGCACATGGGGGCTCTGTCACCCCCACATCACAATGCCAGCACCCAGCAATGCTGAGGTCACAATGCCCCGGGGCACTATAAAAGGGAGCAGCCTCCCGTGCCCACCGCCAGAGCCGGCCCGGGGGCAGCCCCAACACATCCCCGAGGAAGCACTGGAGCAGCTGGTGGAATCACAGGGCAGGGATGAAGGGAGGAAGACCTTGCATGAGGCTGCTGGAGGCTCTCCGCTGCAAGACAACCTGCTGACAGAGCCACCACCTTCCAAACTCGTTGGATGCTTGGAAACACTGCTTGGAAACACTTCTCAACCGGATAGCAGTGGCAAGAGCAAAGGAGTGTTGCCCTCTTGAGAAGCATGGCAGAGCTAATCATCCTCATTCCCTACAGGAGCAGGCTCAGGAGCTTTAAGAGAGAGGATGTAGAGGGGTTGCAGTGCTTTGGAACACCCACTGGTGTCCTGACAGGCCAGGAAGGATTCTTGTTCCCAAAGTCCATGAGCTCAGAGGCATTTGGGCACTCTCGGATGTCCGGGAGATGGCTCCAGGTGGAGGGAGGATAGGAGAGGATAGGAGAGGATAGGGTTTGTGCAGGTCCTGGGAGGGCGTGAGCAGCCTGTGGGACAAGGAGCCAGGTCTGTCTCACATGCTCAGGGAACAGCCGATCGCCAGCACTGGGGTCAGGAAGGAATTTTTTCCCCCGGGGCAGATTGGCATTGGTCCCCGGGGGTTTTTTGCCTTCCTCTGCAGCATGGAGCATGACCACTTTGCAGAGCTCCACTGGGCCCTTTTGGCTCGGTTCCTACCTGCTGCTCAAGCACCAGGAAGATGGCCTCTCGTGCCCTGCAGCTGGGGGGAGGAAGGCTTTTTTTTCCCTCCATGTGGGACACCAAGCGTCTCTGGGGGTTTTTGCCTTTCTCTGCAGCATTGAGCATGGCCCGCTTGCCACGGCTTCTTTGGGCCATTTGGGCTGTGTGCCTGCTGCTCCACGAGGTGGCCCTAAACTTAGCTAGAACAGCCTACCTAAACCAGCATAGAACAACTCACCTAAAGCAACCTTCAACAACTGGAAACAACCAACCTTGAAGAAGCTAAAGCAATCTACCTTCCAAATCTTCAAAGAACCGGACCTGAACAACCAAACAAGAACCTGAAACAACCTATACCATATGACCTGAAACAAGGTAAATCAAGGTGAAGCAAGCAACCTAAAGCAAAACCAAACTAGCAGCCTTCCATGATGTGAAAGAAGCAAGCTTAAACAACATGAAAGCTCTGCCAAACGGACAGCCTCCAAAGACACAAGCAGCCTGATAGAGCATAACACCTGTGAAAGAACACGCCAAAAAAAAACCCAAGCAACCTAAAGCAAGGAAAGGAGGGGAAAGGTAAGGAGTGGAAAGGAAAGGAGCGGAAATGAAAGGAAAGGAGAGGAAAGGAGAGGAAAGGAGAGGAAAGGAGAGGAAAGGAGAGGAAAGGAGAGGAAAGGAGAGGAAAGGAGAGGAAAGGAAAGGAAAGGAAAGGAAAGGAAAGGAAAGGAAAGGAAAGGAAGAGGAAAGGAAAGGAAAGGAAAGGAAAGGCCACAGAAGAAGGAGAAGAGAGGAGAAGAGAGGAGAGGGCAACAAAACAAAACAAACTAAAAAACAAATAAGACTAAAAAAATGAAATACAATAAATTAAAAAATGAAACAGTTGTATCCATTGTGTTATGTGTCCTTGAAAGTGCTTTTGGAGCTGATATTCCCCTGTCCTTTCAGGCAAATAGTATTTTTGTTATTTGACTCACTATGGGGAGAGAGGAAAAGGGAAAAAGAGGATAAGAGAGAGGGAGGAGAGGAGAGGAGAGGAGAAAGGAGAGGAGAGAGAGAGAGGAGAGGAGAGGAGAGGAGAGGAGAGGAGAGGAGAGGAGAGGAGAGGAGAGGAGAGGAGAGGAGAGGAGAGGAGAGGAGAGGAGAGGAGAGGAGAGGAGAGGAGAGGAGAGGAGAGGAGAGGAGAGGAGAGGAGAGGAGAGGAGAGGAGAGGAGAGGAGAGGAGAGGAGAGGAGGCTGGACTGACAACAAATCCAGACTCTATTTTTGCAAAAAAGGGCCATGGTTAGGTTGATTACTCCCCTGTCTTGTAGGTACAGTGAGTGATTTGGGGCCAGCATCTCAAGGGCTTCCTCCAAAGGGTGTTGGACAGAGTGGGGGTGGGCGGGGCTGCACATGGGGGCTCTGTCACCCCCACGTCACAATGCCAGCACCCGGCAACGCTGAGGTCACAATGCCCCGGGGCACTATAAAAGGGAGCAGCCTCCCGTGCCCACCGCCAGAGCTGGCCCGGGGGCAGCCCCAACACATCCCCGAGGAAGCACTGGAGCAGCTGGTGGAATCACAGGGCAGGGATGAAGGGAGGAAGACCTTGCATGAGGCTGCTGGAGGCTCTCCGCTGCAAGACAACCTGCTGACAGAGCCACCACCTTCCAAACTCGTTGGATGCTTGGAAACACTTCTCAACCGGATAGCAGTGGCAAGAGCAAAGGAGTGTTGCCCTCTTGAGAAGCATGGCAGAGCTAATCATCCTCATTCCCTACAGAAGCAGGCTCAGGAGCTTTAAGAGAGAGGATGTAGAGGGGTTGCAGTGCTTTGGAACACCCACTGGTGTCCTGACGGGCCCAGGAAGGATTCTTGTTCCCAAAGTCCATGAGCTCAGAGGCATTTGGGCACTCTCGGATGTCCGGGAGATGGCTCCAGGTGGAGGGAGGATAGGAGAGGATAGGAGAGGATAGGGTTTGTGCAGGTCCTGGGAGGGCGTGAGCAGCCTGTGGGACAAGGAGCCAGGTCTGTCTCACATGCTCAGGGAACAGCCGATCGCCAGCACTGGGGTCAGGAAGGAATTTTTTCCCCCGGGGCAGATTGGCATTGGTCCCCGGGGGTTTTTTGCCTTCCTCTGCAGCATGGAGCATGACCACTTTGCAGAGCTCCACTGGGCCCTTTTGGCTCGGTTCCTACCTGCTGCTCAAGCACCAGGAAGATGGCCTCTCGTGCCCTGCAGCTGGGGGGAGGAAGGCTTTTTTTTCCCTCCATGTGGGACACCAAGCGTCTCTGGGGGTTTTTTGCCTTTCTCTGCAGCATTGAGCATGGCCCGCTTGCCACGGCTTCTTTGGGCCATTTGGGCTGTGTGCCTGCTGCTCCACGAGGTGGCCCTAAACTTAGCTAGAACAGCCTACCTAAACCAGCATAGAACAACTCACCTAAAGCAACCTTCAACAACTGGAAACAACCAACCTTAAAGAAGCTAAAGCAATCTACCTTCCAAATCTTCGAAGAACCGGACCTGAACAACCAAACAAGAACCTGAAACAACCTATACCATATGACCTGAAACAAGGTAAATCAAGGTGAAGCAAGCAACCTAAAGCAAAAGCAAACAAGCAGCCTTCCATGATGTGAAAGAAGCAAGCTTAAACAACATGAAAGCTCTGCCAAACGGACAGCCTCCAAAGACACAAGCAGCCTGATAGAGCATAACACCTGTGAAAGAACACGCCAAAAAAAAACCCAAGCAACCTAAAGCAAGGAAAGGAGGGGAAAGGTAAGGAGTGGAAAGGAAAGGAGCGGAAATGAAAGGAAAGGAGAGGAAAGGAGAGGAAAGGAGAGGAAAGGAGAGGAAAGGAGAGGAAAGGAGAGGAAAGGAGAGGAAAGGAAAGGAAAGGAAAGGAAAGGAAAGGAAAGGAAAGGAAAGGAAAGGAAAGGCCACAGAAGAAGGAGAAGAGAGGAGAAGAGAGGAGAGGGCAACAAAACAAAACAAACTAAAAAACAAATAAGACTAAAAAAATGAAATACAATAAATTAAAAAATGAAACAGTTGTATCCATTGTGTTATGTGTCCTTGAAAGTGCTTTTGGAGCTGATATTCCCCTGTCCTTTCAGGCAAATAGTATTTTTGTTATTTGACTCACTATGGGGAGAGAGGAAAAGGGAAAAAGAGGATAAGGGAGAGGGAGGAGAGGAGAGGAGAGGAGAAAGGAGAGGAGAGGAGAGGAGAGGAGAGGAGAGGAGAGGAGAGGAGAGGAGAGGAGAGGAGAGGAGAGGAGAGGAGAGGAGAGGAGAGGAGAGGAGAGGAGAGGAGAGGAGAGGAGAGGAGAGGAGAGGAGAGGAGAGGAGAGGAGAGGAGAGGAGAGGAGAGGAGGCTGGACTGACAACAAATCCAGACTCTATTTTTGCAAAAAAGGGCCATGGTTAGGTTGATTACTCCCCTGTCTTGTAGGTACAGTGAGTGATTTGGGGCCAGCATCTCAAGGGCTTCCTCCAAAGGGTGTTGGACAGAGCGGGGGTGGGCGGGGCTGCACATGGGGGCTCTGTCACCCCCACGTCACAATGCCAGCACCCGGCAACGCTGAGGTCACAATGCCCCGGGGCACTATAAAAGGGAGCAGACTCCCGTGCCCACCGCCAGAGCTGGCCCGGGGGCAGCCCCAACACATCCCCGAGGAAGCACTGGAGCAGCTGGTGGAATCACAGGGCAGGGATGAAGGGAGGAAGACCTTGCATGAGGCTGCTGGAGGCTCTCTGCTGCAAGACAACCTGCTGACAGAGCCACCACCTTCCAAACTCGTCGGATGCTTGGAAACACTTCTCAACCGGATAGCAGTGGCAAGAGCAAAGGAGTGTTGCCCTCTTGAGAAGCATGGCAGAGCTCATCATCCTCATGCCCTACAGGAGCAGGCTCAGGAGCTGTAAGAGAGAGGATGTAGAGGGGTTGCAGTGCTTTGGAACACCCACTGGTCTCCTGACAGGCCCAGGAAGGATTCTTGTTCCCAAAGTCCATGAGCTCAGAGGCATTTGGGCACTCTCGGAAGTCCGGGAGATGGCTCCAGGTGGAGGGAGGATAGGACAGGATAAGAGAGGATAGGGTTTTGGGCAGGTCCTGGGAGGGCGTGAGCAGCCTGTGGGACAAGGAGCCAGGTTTGTCTCACATGCTCAGGGAACAGCCGATCGCCAGCACTGGGGTCAGGAAGGAATTTTTTCCCCTGCGACATATTGGCATTGGTCCCCGGGGGTTTTTTGCCTTCCTCTGCAGCATGGAGCATGACCACTTTGCAGAGCTCCACTGGGCCCTTTTGGCTCGGTTCCTACCTGCTGCTCAAGCACCAGGAAGATGGCCTCTCGTGCCCTGAAGCTGGGGGGAGGAAGGCTTTTTTTTTCCCCCCATGTGGGACACCAAGCGTCTCTGGGGGTTTTTTGCCTTTCTCTGCAGCATTGAGCATGGCCCGCTTGCCACGGCTTCTTTGGGCCATTTGGGCTGGGTGCCTGCTGCTCCACGAGGTGGCCTTAAACTTAGCTACAACAGCCTACCTAAACCAGCATAGAACAACTCACCTAAAGCAACCTTCAACAACTGGAAACAACCAACCTTGAAGAAGCTAAAGCAATCTACCTTCCAAATCTTCAAAGAACCGGACCTGAACAACCAAACAAGAACCTGAAACAACCTATACCATATGACCTGAAACAAGGTAAATCAAGGTGAAGCAAGCAACCTAAAGCAAAAGCAAACAAGCAGCCTTCCATGATGTGAAAGAAGCAAGCTTAAACAACATGAATGCTCTGCCAAACGGACAGCCTCCAAAGACACAAGCAGCCTGATAGAGCATAACACCTGTGAAAGAACACACCACAAAAAAACCCAAGCAACCTAAAGCAAGGAAAGGAGGGGAAAGGTAAGGAGTGGAAAGGAAAGGAGCGGAAAGGAAAGGAAAGGAAAGGAAAGGCCACAGAAGAAGGAGATGAGAGGAGAAGAGAGGAGAGGGCAACAAAACAAAACAAACTAAAAAACAAATAAGACTAAAAAAATGAAATAAAATAAATTAAAAAATGAAACAGTTGTATCCATTGTGTTATGTGTCCTTGAAAGTGCTTTTGGAGCTGATATTCCCCTGTCCTTTCAGGCAAATAGTATTTTTGTTATTTGACTCACTATGGGGAGAGAGGAAAAGGGAAAAAGAGGGAAAGGGAGAGGTAGGAGAGAGGAGAGGAGAGGAGAGGAGAGGAGAGGAGAGGAGAGGAGAGGAGAGGAGAGGAGAGGAGAGGAGAGGAGAGGAGAGGAGAGGAGAGGAGAGGAGAGGAGAGGAGAGGAGAGGAGAGGAGAGGAGAGGAGAGGAGAGGAGAGGAGAGGAGAGGAGAGGAGAGGAGAGGAGAGGAGAGGAGAGGAGAGGAGAGGAGAGGAGAGGAGAGGAGAGGAGAGGAGAGGAGAGGAAATAAGGCTGGACTGACAACAAATCCAGACTCTATTTTTGCAAAAAAGGGCCATGGTTAGGTTGATTACTCCCCTGTCTTGTAGGTACAGTGAGTGATTTGGGGCCAGCAGCTCAAGGGCTTCCTCCAAAGGGTGCTGGACAGAGCGGGGGGTGGGCGGGGCTGCACATGGGGGCTCTGTCACCCCCACGTCACAATGCCAGCACCCGGCAACGCTGAGGTCACAATGCCCCGGGGCACTATAAAAGGGAGCAGCCTCCCGTGCCCACCGCCAGAGCTGGCCCGGGGGCAGCCCCAACACATCCCCGAGGAAGCACTGGAGCAGCTGGTGGAATCACAGGGCAGGGATGAAGGGAGGAAGACCTTGCATGAGGCTGCTGGAGGCTCTCTGCTGCAAGACAACCTGCTGACAGAGCCACCACCTTCCAAACTCGTCGGATGCTTGGAAACACTTCTCAACCGGATAGCAGTGGCAAGAGCAAAGGAGTGTTGCCCTCTTGAGAAGCATGGCAGAGCTCATCATCCTCATGCCCTACAGGAGCAGGCTCAGGAGCTGTAAGAGAGAGGATGTAGAGGGGTTGCAGTGCTTTGGAACACCCACTGGTCTCCTGACAGGCCCAGGAAGGATTCTTGTTCCCAAAGTCCATGAGCTCAGAGGCATTTGGGCACTCTCGGAAGCCCGGGAGATGGCTCCAGGTGGAGGGAGGATAGGACAGGATAAGAGAGGATAGGGTTAGGGCGGGTCCTGGGAGGGCGTGAGCAGCCTGTGGGACAAGGAGCCAGGTTTGTCTCACATGCTCAGGGAACAGCCGATCGCCAGCACTGGGGTCAGGAAGGAATTTTTTCCCCCGGGGCAGATTGGCATTGGTCCCCGGGGGTTTTTTGCCTTCCTCTGCAGCATGGAGCATGACCACTTTGCAGAGCTCCACTGTGCCCTTTTGGCTCGGTTCCTACCTGCTGCTCAAGCACCAGGAAGATGGCCTCTCGTGCCCTGAAGCTGGGGGGAGGAAGGCTTTTTTTTCCCCCCATGTGGGACACCAAGGTCTCTGGGGGTTTTTTGCCTTTCTCTGCAGCCTTGAGCATGGCCCGCTTGCCACGGCTTCTTTGGGCCATTTGGGCTGGGTGCCTGCTGCTCCACGAGGTGGCCCTAAACTTAGCTAGAACAGCCTACCTAAACCAGCATAGAACAACTCACCTAAAGCAACCTTCAACAACTGGAAACAACCAACCTTGAAGAAGCTAAAGCAATCTACCTTCCAAATCTTCAAAGAACCGGACCTGAACAACCAAACAAGAACCTGAAACAACCTATACCATATGACCTGAAACAAGGTAAATCAAGGTGAAGCAAGCAACCTAAAGCAAAAGCAAACTAGCAGCCTTCCATGATGTGAAAGAAGCAAGCTTAAACAACATGAAAGCTCTGCCAAACGGACAGCCTCCAAAGACACAAACAGCCTGATAGAGCATAACACCTGTGAAAGAACACGCCACAAAAAAACCCAAGCAACGTAAAGCAAGGAAAGGAGGGGAAAGGTAAGGAGTGGAAAGGAAAGGAGCGGAAAGTAAAGGAGCGGAAAGGAAAGGAAAGGAAAGGCCACTGAAGAAGGAGATGAGAGGAGAAGAGAGGAGAGGGCAACAAAACAAAACAAACTAAAAAACAAATAAGACTAAAAAAATGA